>NW_025973266.1:0-447 GCF_021869965.1 Rhincodon typus
GTGCTACACCTGCCCCCATACCTCCTCCCTCACCCCCATCCCAGGCCCCAAGAAGACTTTCCACATCAAGCAGATGTTCACCTGCACATCTGCCAATGTGGTATACTGCATCCGCTGTACCCGGTGTGGCTTCCTCTACATCGGGGAAACCAAGCGGAGACTCGGGGACCGCTTTGCAGAACACTTACGCTCGGTTCGCAACAAACAACTGCACCTCCCAGTCGCGAACCATTTCAACTCCCCCTCCCATTCCTCAGACGACATGTCCATCCTGGGCCTCCTGCAGTGCCACAACGATGCCACCCGAAGGTTGCAGGAACAGCAACTCATATTCCGCTTGGGAACCCTGCAGCCCAATGGTATCAATGTGGATTTCACAAGTTTCAAAATCTCCCCTCCCCCCACTGCATCCCAAAACCAGTCCAGCTCGTCCCTGCCTCCCTAACC
>NW_025973266.1:547-9184 GCF_021869965.1 Rhincodon typus
GATTTTGAAGCTTGTGAAGTCCACATTGATACCATTGGGCTGCAGGGGTCCCAAGCTTGGTCGGGAAACCAAGCGGAGGCTCGGGGACCGCTTTGCAGAACACCTACGCTCGGTTCGCAATAAACAACTGCACCTCCCAGTCGCGAACCATTTCAACTCCCCCTCCCATTCCTCAGACGACATGTCTATCCTGGGCCTCCTGCAGTGCCACAACGATGCCACCCGAAGGTAGTAGGAACAGCACCTCATATTTCGCTTGGGAACCCTGTAGCCCAATGGTATCAATGTGGACTTCACAAGCTTTAAAATCTCCCCTCCCCCCAACCGCATCCCAGCTTGTCCCCGCCTCCCTAACCTGTCCTTCCTCCCACCTATCCCCTCCTCCCACCTCAAGCCCCAACCTCATCTCCTACCTACTAGCCTCATCCCGCCCCCTTGACCTGTCCGTCCTCCCTGGACTGACCTATCCCCTCCTTAACTCCCCACCTACACTCACCTTTACTGGCTCCACCCTCTCCTCTTTGACCTGTCTGTCTCCTCTCCACCTATCTTCTCCTTTATCCATCTTATATCCACCTGACCCCCTCCCTATTTATTTCAGAACCCCCTTCCCCTCCCCCATTTCTGAAGAAGGGTCTAGGCCCGCAACATCAGCTTTCCTGCTCCTCTGATGCTGCTGGGCCTGCTGTGTTCATCCAGCTCTGCACCTTGTTATCTCAGATTCTCCAGCATCTGCAGTTCCTACTGTCTCAGAAAAACTAATGTAATGGTCAGTTCATTCATGTCGTAAACTTAAAAGTTGTGTGTTAAAATTGTAAGTCAGCAGCCCAACAGAAAATATAAAAATTCAGTACAGGACAGTTGAAGCTACGTGAAACCATATTTTTGAGGACACAAGTAACACTTGTGCCAGGCAATGACCATCTCCAAAAACCATTACTCCATGACATTCAAAGGCATCACCAATTTCCACTTATCAACATCCTGAGGGTTACCTTCAACAAGAAATTGACCTGGATGCGTAAATACTGTGGCTACACCTCCAGTTTTCCTGCCAAAGTGCACAACCTCACACTTGCCCACATTATATTCCATCTGCTACCTTTTTGCCACTCTCCTAGCCCTTCCAAGTCCTTCTGCAGCCTCCCCGCTTCCTCAATACTGCCTGTCCCTCCACCTATCTTTGTGTCATCTGCAAACTTAGCAACAATGCCATCAGTTCCTTCATCCAGATAATTAATGTATAACATGAGTAGTTGCGATCCCAACACTGACCCCTGCAGAACTCCACTCGTCACTAACTGCCATCCTGAAAAAAAGGCCCCTTTTTATCCCTACTCCCTACCTCTGCCATTCAACCAATCTTCTATCCATGCCAGTACTTTGCCCCTAACATCATGGGCTCTTATCTTATTTAGCTGCCTCCTATGCAGCACCTTCTCAAAGGCCTTCTGGAAATCGAAATAGGTCACATCCACTGGCTCTCCTTTATCTAACTTGCTCATTACCTCCTCAAAGAATTCTAACAGATTTGTCAGTCATGACCTCACCTTGATGAAGCCATGCTGACTCAGTCCTATTTTACCATCTACTTCTAAGTACTCTGCAATCTCATTCTTAATAATGGAGTCTAAAATCTTACCAGTGACTGAGATCAGGCTAACCAGCCTATAGTTTCCTTTCTTCGCCTCCCTCCCTTCTTGAACAGGAGTGTTACATTAGCTATTTTCCTGTCCTCTGGGGCCCTTCCAGTGATTCCTGAAAGATCAACACCAATGCCTCCACAATCACCTCAACTACCTGCTTCTGAACTCCGAAGTGTAACACATTTGGTCTGGGTGATTTACCCACCTTCAGACCTTTCAGCTTCCCCAGCACCATCTCCTTAGTGATGGTCACTATACTTATATCTGCCCCATGACTCTCTTGAAGTTTTTGTCCTGGTGTCTCCCACTGTGAAAACTGAGACAAAGTACCTATTCAGTTCCTCTACCATTTCTTTGTTCCCCATTACTACATCTCCAGCCTCATTTTTCAGTGGTCCAATGTCCAATCTTGTCTTTCTTTTATTGTTTAAAAACCTAAATATACTCTTGCAATCTTCTTTTATATTACTAATGAGCTTACCCACATTTTCAAGTTCTCCTCCCTTATTGCTTTTCTAGTTATCCTCTGCTGGTTTATAAATGTTTCCCAATCCTCTGGTTTCCCACTAATCTTTACCACATTATATGTTTTTTCTTTTGCTTTTATGCTGTCCCGGACTTCCCTTGTCAGCCATGGTTGCCTCATCCTCCCCTTAGTCTGTTTCATCCTCTTTGAATTGAATTACTGCTATATCTCCGGAATTGCCCCAGAAACTCCTGCCATTGTTGCTCCTCTGTCTTCCCTGCTCGGCTCCCCTTCCAAACAACTTTGGCCAGCTCCTCCCTCATGTCTTTGTAGTTACCTTTACTCAATAGTAATACGATTACATCTAATTCCAGCTGCTCCCTCTCAAATTGCAAGATGAATTCTATCATGTTATGGTCACTGCCCTTGGGGTTCCTTCACCTAAGCTCCCTAATCAAGTCTGCCTCATTACACATCAGCAAATCCAGAACTGCCAATTCCCTTATGGGTTCTACCACAAGCTGCTCCAAAAAAACCATCTTGCAGACATTTCATGAATTCCTTTTTGTGGGATCCACTACCAATACTGATATTCCTAGTTCATCTGCCTATTGAAGTCCCCCATGATTATTGTAATGGTACCTTTCACACATACCTTTTCTATCTCCTGATTTATTTTCTTCCCCACATCCTGACTACTGCTAGGAGGCCTGGATATAATTCCCAGTTGGGTAATTTTTCCTTTGCGGTTCCTATACGCTACCACTCAGATTCTATGCCTTCTGAATCTGTATCACTTCTTACTACCCAGCAGATTCTAGCCAAAATTAGCTGAAAGATCTATAAAATCCAATCATATGCAAGTTGTTGGAATTTAGAAGAATGAGGGGAGATCTTATGGAAACATGTAAAATTATGAAGGGAATAGATAAGAAAGAAGCAGGGAGGTTGTTTCCACTGGGGGGGTGAAAATAGAAGAAAGGGACATAGCCTCAAAATAATGGAAAGCAGATTTAGGGCTGAGTTGAGGAGGAACTTCTTCACCCAAAGGGTTGTGAATCTGTGGAATTCCCTGCCCAGTAAAGCTACGTCACTGAATGTTTTTAAGTCAGAGATAGGTAGATATGCGAACAGTAAAGAAATTAAGTGTCATGGTGAGTGGGCAGGTAATTGGAGCTGAGTCCATGAAAAGATCAGACATGATCTTATTGAATGGCAGAACAGGCTCAACAAGCCAGATGGCCTACTCCTGATTCTATTTCTTATGTTCTTATATGTTCTTATGTAAGTGATAGAACAGTAGCAAACAGAATCCAATGCAGGGAACGATTAAGGTTTTGAACACTATGAGAAAAAGTAGGCAATAAACTTCAAAAATTATATTAAGTTAAATAGCTTTAACTAATTAACTAGTTATACGTGATGCTGAACTAAATCTAGGAATGTTAATTGAATGTGGACTGCTAAAATCAACTGTGTAAGTTCAAGGATGCTATGCTGAAACAGGAACAACTGTTGATCAGTTTATAGCTTAAGTATCACATTCAGTTTTAATTACTGTGCAGTAAAAGGTTAACTACATACTTATTCCAAGAATCGTTCCTAAGCATATGTTTAAGGAGCTATATCATAGTGGAACAAACAGAATTTTTGGGTCGAGTGACCCTTCCTTAGAACTGTCCAGTTCCCCAGCTCTGAGGAAGGGTCACTCAACCCAAAATGTTAACTCTGATTTCTCTCCACAGTTGCTGCCAGGCCTGCAGAACTTCTCCAACAATTTCTGTTTTTGTTTCTGATTTACAGCATCCACGGTTCTTTTAGTTTTCATTCAGCTCTTATGGAAGCGGGATCTAAGTTTGTAGGATTTCAGAAATGTCCTTCCTTACCATGTCTTGTACAGTAACATTCAACAAAACATGTTAGTGCTC
Source organism: Rhincodon typus (assembly GCF_021869965.1). Classification (NCBI taxonomy): domain Eukaryota; kingdom Metazoa; phylum Chordata; class Chondrichthyes; order Orectolobiformes; family Rhincodontidae; genus Rhincodon; species Rhincodon typus. The sequence continues at coordinate 4,588 of NW_025973266.1, forward strand.
ATTCACCTGCTAGCAAGCCTGACCTTATTATGTAGTGGGACCAGCAACCCAACTCACAGAACCAAAGACAAGCAGCAAGAAATGCCTAAATTAAAGCCAATCGGTAGCACCGTGCTACAGATGAAGGATGAGACCAGCCCGATAATCTGAACACAGGAGTGGGGAGAAGCACGAAAACTAGCCCTTTGGCAGTGTGGTGCGGACAGCAAAGACATTCAACCCCAAACTAATTATCAAACTGTAGCTAAAGGGAAACAGCGCAGGGCAGGAAACCCCACACAACACTTAAAACAGCCGGAAATGAAAAGTTTCAGCCCCTTTCTCTGAGCTAGATAAACACTGATGACAGAGAAAGCTTTCCCTTTCCCAGAAACCAAAGACCATTCAACGAGCCCTGGATCAACTGGTACTGACACTTTAGCAGATACTGCACAGCCTCGGGCTTTGATTAAAGAACAAGGCAAGGACCAAAATCAATGTTTTGTTATTAACCATTGGCAGCAGTGTCAAAATATTCTATTCAGGCAAGGTACAAAAGAAGAAACTACCAAATATAATGTAATTAACCCATCATAGACCAAACAAACTGCAATTAACACAGCAGTTGGGGAGACTATTGACTCTGTTAGAAAATGACTCATACCTTGCAAATTATTGATAACACGGAACATTAAGAGATGAGTCGATAAGGAACTGTATCATAGAAGGGATGTTGAATGAAACCCTTTCAGAAATGTACAGTCTAAAAAAGACCTTGCATTATCTAGAGCTATGTACGTCACCAGATAGGCTGAACTTCACAAGCAGACCAGGCTTGCTCTGCGGGGGACAGAAGATCTCCATCATTTCTCATAGTCTAGCAAATCCAAGCATCATGATCTATGGCCTGAGCTTCCCACTGGTGATGGTGGATTTGACATACACAGAGAGGGACTTCTGTGGGGAGTCCCTGAAATATTAGTGAGGGCCCCTGTGTCTTCCATTTCAGTCAGCTCTCCCTACAATGCAATATTGAAAAAACATGTGGGCCAGCACAGTGCAATCTTGGTGAAAACACATTCATGGATGAGTTTTTCCTGTGTCTTCATAAGCCTGAAGGTTCCCAAGATTAGAAACACCTCCATCAGTCTGGAAGTGCACGTAGATTCCCTCCCTAAGGTCTTCTGTTGCTTACTGCAGCATTGTGTGAAGAGGATGGTGAATAAGGTCAGGACCAGCACACATCCCTGCTTCATGTCACTGCAGATTCTGAAGAGGTTCAAGAGGTTGCTGTTGTGTTTGACTTGTCTATATTCATTTTCATGAAACTGCTTCACCAAGGCCAGAAACTTGGGAGGGCATCCAAGTTTTTCCAAGTATTTCCCAATGTCTGTCTCTGCTCACCGCATCAAATGCCTTGGTGAGGTCTAAGAAAGTGATGTGTGGGCCTTTCTTTTGCTCATAACACATTTGTAGAACAGTATTTAGCTGAGTGCAAGTACCTCATCTGTGATGTCTCTGTTTGCTCTGAAACTGCACTGGCTCTCTTTAAGTTTCTTTCCATGACGGTAGCCGCAAGCCCATCCACACGTATTCCAGCCAGAATCATCCCAGCAATTGAAAGGAGATTGATCCCACAGTAGTTGGAGAAAACTGATTTTTCTCCCTTGTTTTTGAACCAAGTGATGATAACGATAACAAAAAGATCTTGAGGAATCCTGCACTGGTCCTCGCAAACCATTAAAAACTCATGGAATGTGGTATGTAGTGCAGGGCTATGTGTTACAAGACTTCAAGCAGAATTCCATTGATTGTTGGACTCTCACCCAGTTCGTTTTGGACTGTTGCTGTATGCAGTTGATGGCAGTCTCATGCACTTTGCTTTTGAAACACTAAGGAGTGTTTCAAAGTGCTCTGAGCAGTGATCTAGGACTGACACTTTGTCAACATATAGTGTTTTGTCATGAGCTCTTCTCAAAGGGTCTTTGGTTTGATGTGGTGGCTGATAGACAGACTTTAGTACTTCATGGAAACTTATGTTCCCAGTCTCAGTGTGCAGTTGAGCTCGTTCTGCAAGTGGGATGCACCAGTCATTTTGGATTTCTTTAGTTTAGTTTGAAGAGTGCTGCATATTTGACAGGTGCCTGCCTTTTTCTCTTGGCTCGCTGCCTTTATCTTGCTGTCAAATCTTGGATTTCCTCATCATTTTCATCAAACCAGTCCATGTTTTACCTTGAGCTGAATCCAGTGACCTAGTTGGAAGTATCCAGAGTTGAGCTGGAGTGGAGTCAGCAGTGAAATCAAAATGTTCCTGTCCGGTCTGCACAGTGGTTTGACATCTGTCTCTGGCAAGATGTGCTTTGCATGTTGCTGACTCAAAAGTACTTTATTAGGTTGTCTCCAAATCTTTTCGTGGGCTTAGGCTTGAAATGAAGTCCTGCCCTGAGCGAGCAAGTCAGCAGACTGTATCACAGTCAGCGCTGGACATGAGTCGAGTATATAGGCCGTCCTTTTGGTCACACCGATGTACTAACATGTAGTCTGTCAGTGTCAAGAGTGGGGATTATTCTGCATGCTCTTGAAGTGATCATTTCATTGAAAGAAAGTGGCAGTTGTGAACACTGCTTCTCTGTACAGAGCTCCAAAAGTAGATATCTGTTTTCATTGCTCTTTGCAACTCTGTTTTCCATGCCCTCCCCTCCATGCCAGGTTGTCATGACCAGCTCTGGTGTTGAAATCACCAAGGTTGACTATTTTGTTCTTGCAGGGGGCATTCAGGATGAGTTCATGGAGATTAGTATAAAATTGGATTTGCTATCAGAGTTAGTGCGTTAATGTTAATGAAGGTTGCACACTGCTGGTCCTGGAAGGGGAGGTGTAGGGGCATGATTTGTTCAGAATGGCTGAATGGCAGGCTTGAACATTTGGTGATAGTTTTCTCTACCATGAAGCTGACACTGAAAATGTGTTGTTTACCTTGGGGTTGATTGGAGGATGTAGCCAGTGTTGTGTTCTGTCAGGCTGGTCTTGCTGCAAGAAGCAGACCTTCATTCCAGGTTCCTATATTGATAGCCAGTCTGGCTAGCTCATGAGCCACCAGTATTGAGCATCATTGGAGGCAGAGCAGGGTGTTACTGTTGTCACCAGAGTCGAGCATTGTTTTCACTTTCCACCAGTGAGTTTCAGAACATTTCTTTTTTACTCGTCTTTTGAAGCGAGGCTGGGTGTTCGTTTTCTGCTCTGTGGCTTTAAGAAGCACCGGTTAACGCTGGCACTCAACTGGGTGATGGAATGATAAACACTTGTTTAGACCACCTTTTTTCTAGGTTCCTCTCCAAGTCAGGAGCAAATAGCAAAAAGGCTGCCTTGTCACCTAGGGTACTATCTCCAGAGAGGTGTAGACCTTTAGACGTCAGCTGGAGAAGGAGGTGAGAGAGAGGAAGAGAAAGAGAAGGCAATGGGAGATGATGCTGAACAGAAAGGTATCCCTGCTGCTTAACACAGTGACTTCTCCTGCATCCTCTCCCTCAGGATCTCCAGCACTAGATCCAGTTCCTGATCCAGGATTCTGGCTTTCCGGTGACCTTTTGTTCCCTCTGGTGAAATCAAAGACTTTAGTACAATCATAGATTTCTCCCACAGCACCCTAGAGTTCACTGCAACGGGTTGTCTAAAAGTTCCACACTCATCTGACCCATCTCCACACCCACCCCCATTAGCTCCAAGTGGACAGAAAACCAATTAAGAGCATCGCTATGAAGATGTTTATTTTTAATCAGTTTCCCAGCTGAGGAGAGTTTCTAACTCAAAAACAAACCTGCTCCTTTCTCCTGCATTTAAAATTCAGATGCACATCATTATAATGTGTAGCCCAGAAGAAGGGAAGAATGAAGGGTCTAGGCCCGAAACGTCAGCCTCTCTGCTCCTATGATGCTGCTTGGCCTGCTGTGTTCATCCAGCCCTGCACCTTGTTGTCTAAGAAGATAACTATTGTAATGCAGAAATTCAATCTTTGAAAATAACAGTTAAAGAGAATGAAAATTCGATTGGGCCAGTTTGGGCCAGTTTGAGGATGTGGGAATTACAATCTCAATAACACAGGCAGCAGTCAAACTTTGTGGAAGTTGGGTGGGTGAAACCTGTCACCAAACAACCTTGCTGCTGTTTGTTATGATAGATCAGAAATGTTGGCAACTGTTAGGTGCAAGATAAAAACATTGTGGTTGCTGCCAGGATACCAGAAATTCATTAATGTGCTGTTCTGGGAATGCTTGGGTTCGTGAGATAAGCTATTAAGAGGAGCTATGAGGTTTAGAATGGCAGGTGAAGTATCAAATGATCTCTAGACAATGTTACCATCAGCCCACACATCATGTTCCTGACACAAACACGACACCCCTGCTCTATTACCCTGTCAGCCATGATAATCTGTATGGACCATGCCAGAAGTTGATCGGCCACCATGTTTAGGTTCTCTGGATTCCTGTAGCAGCAAAACCAGTGCCAGTGACTCTCAAGTACATTACAGTCAAGAGTTTTCTTTGAAACCAAGTCATGCACAATTCTCACAGAGATAGTAGGAACTGCCAATGGTGGAGAATCTGAGATAACAAAGAGT
>NW_025973267.1:0-9182 GCF_021869965.1 Rhincodon typus
TATCCCCTATTCCCAATTCCTTCGCCTCCGCCGCATCTGCTCCCAGGATGAGGCATTCCACTCCCGTACATCTCAGTTGTCCTCGTTTTTCAAGGACCGTAACTTCCCCTCCTCGGTGGTCGAGAACGCCCTCAACCGTGTCTCCCACATCTCCCGCACCTCATCCCTCACACCCCGTCCACGCAATAAAAACCAAAAAAGAATCCCCCTCGTCCTCACGTACCACCCCACCAACCTCCGGATCCAACGCATCATCCTCCGACACTTCCGCCATCTGCAATCCGACCCCACCACCAAAGACATCTTTCCCTCCCCACCTTTATCTGCTTTCCGGAGGGACAACTCTCTCCGTGACTCCCTTGTCCGCTCCACACTCCCCTCCAGCTCCACCACACCCGGCACTTTTCCCTGCAACCGCAGGAAGTGCTACACCTGCCCCCATACCTCCTCCCTCACCCCCATCCCAGGCCCCAAGAAGACTTTCCACATCAAGCAGATGTTCACCTGCACATCTGCCAATGTGGTATACTGCATCCGCTGTACCCGGTGTGGCTTCCTCTACATCGGGGAAACCAAGCGGAGACTCGGGGACCGCTTTGCAGAACACTTACGCTCGGTTCGCAACAAACAACTGCACCTCCCAGTCGCGAACCATTTCAACTCCCCCTCCCATTCCTCAGACGACATGTCCATCCTGGGCCTCCTGCAGTGCCACAACGATGCCACCCGAAGGTTGCAGGAACAGCAACTCATATTCCGCTTGGGAACCCTGCAGCCCAATGGTATCAATGTGGATTTCACAAGTTTCAAAATCTCCCCTCCCCCCACCGCATCCCAAAACCAGTCCAGCTCGTCCCTGCCTCCCTAACCTGTTCTTCCTCCCACCTATCCCCTCCTCCCACCTCAAGCCGCACCTCCATCTCCTACCGACCAACCTCATCCCGCCCCCTTGACCTGTCCGTCCTCCCTGGACTGACCTATCCCCTTCCTAACTCCCTACCTACACTCACCTTTCCTGGCCCCATCCCCGCCTCTTCGACCTGTTTGTTTCTTCTCCACCTATCCTCTCCTCTATCCCTCTTCTATCCGCCTCCCACTCTCTCCCTATTTATTTCAAAACCCCCTTCCCCTCCCCCTTTTCTGATGAAGGGTCTAGGCCCGAAACGTCAGCCTCTCTGCTCCTATGATGCTGCTTGGCCTGCTGTGTTCATCCAGCCTTGCACCTTGTTGTCTCGGATTCTCCAGCATCTGCAGTTCCTACTATCTCTATCATATTTTGCTTCCCTGTTCTCCTTTTAGTCTTGGCCAAGACTACCAATCCATTCACATCCCCCTACATTTCATTTTGTAACATGTCTACCTCCCTGAACATAACCAAGGCATATATTGAAAATGTGAATAATTACAAAAGAAAAGTACTGAAGATACTGGAAATCTGGAGCAAGAGAGCTTTAGAAATATTATAGCACAGAAAGAGTCAACTGGCCTGTTATGTCCATGTTAACTCTTTGAAAGAACAATTCACCTAGCCCTATTCCCCACCTTTTTCCTATAACTCTGCAAGCTCTTTTATCAATTTTACAAATTAGAAAAATACCCAATTTCATTTCAGAAGCTGTGATTGTTGTCTCAACAAACTCAAAGGCAATGTGTTCCACATGCTAATTACATGCTGTGTGAAAATGTTTTTCCTCATGTCACCATTGCTTCTTTTCGCAATCACCTTAAATCAGTGGCATTTCACTCCATCTACCCTGTCTAGCTCCCTCATGATTTTGAACACATTTTTCAAATCTCCTTGTAATCTTTCTAAGGAAAACAGAATCAACTTCTCCAATCTATCTACGTAACCAAAGTTCATCTGAAGTTAACTGAAGAAATCCATGTCATATGTAACAATATCTAAGCTTGGGCTAATAATTGGCAAATGATATTTGTGTCGCACAACTTTGAGTCAATAACCCTCTTCAACAACAGAGAATCTAACCATCACTCCTTGACATTCAACAGCATTACTTTTACTGAACCACCCATTCACCAGAACCTGAGTTGAACTAGCTGTAAATACTATGGCCACCAGGGCAGGTGAGAGGCTAGAAATTCTGAGGCACGTAACCGTACTTTAGTCTACTCAGCACCTGTCCACCAACTATGTCTGATGTGAAGGTCGTAACATGAGATCAGTTATGACACACCCCTGCACTGCAGGTAAAAGAGGAATAATAATCATTCACTCTGAGTGCTGACAGCTACCCACATCTGAAAGGAACCAAGATAAAATAATTTCAATCAATTTGCAAAGCCAAGAATCTCAAATTTGACTGCTCAGCTGCCAATGTTAATAGTACTAGTAACATTCAATGTAACAGCTCTAACTTTCTACGACGTACTTTTCACAAGCAACTCAGAGACAGACCCACGTATCTTTATTAACTTGACTTTTTGGGGGCTCACTTCATATTCCTAACCTGTGCGTATTTGTGTTGTAAGATAAAAAGGTTCTGAAGAAGGGTCTAGGCCCGAAACGTCAGCCTTCCTGCTCCTCTGATGCTGCTTGGCCTGCTGTGTTCATCCAGCTCTATACCTTATTATCTCAGATTCTCCAGCATCTGCAGTTCCTACTATCTCTGAAACGTATTTGTGTTGTGTTATTAATTCTTCTTACATTTAATAACTGATAAAGTCACTCATTTGTTTACTTAAGAAAGTCTGGATAAATTGGCTCCTTTTAAAACACGGATTTGTTTGGTGCGGGAGAAAGATATCTACAAAGATCTTTTTGTTAAATTAACCATGTGTTGTCTTGATTTTTAAATAATCAACTGCTGGAGACTGAGAATAGATTTTTACAACTCTTTTATTGAAGCAACACAAGGAGAGATTTGCCTCAGTAATTAACTGAGACAAGACTCTAAAACGTACTGAGAATGGATTGTCTTTGTACTATAGCATTCTTTTATCCACATCCCAATCTTTTTTCATACCTAACAAATAAAACAGATGTTCCTATGTCATAGGTTAATGTGTTATGGTCTCTTTCACCCATCCAGCATATAAACAATCAATCTTGTCTTGAATATTGTCATATGTTCCTTTATCAATGTCTATCCTACACTATATCCTCCCCTGCCATTCTTTGAATGTTTCCATTAACACAATCTACAGTTTACACAGATTCCCATGAACACAACACTCCAAACTGCATAAAGTTCACTCCATACAAAATTAAAACTGCCTCCTACTTCTAGGATGGAAGTATCATTTAACCCTTAAAGTCTAAGAGTCTAAGATTTCCCTAAACACTTGCTTCAACCAATTGTGGGGAAGGGTGAAATCCCAAGAGATGCCAATTCATCCGTCCACATCCGGGAGTTTTACAATTCAAGATTTACCAGTATGTTCACCTTACTTGGCTCCTCGCCCTATGGTGTTAATTTGTGATATTTCCATTCTTCTCACTCACTGCTGCATTCTCTCACTCAGCTTTGCTACTCTATTTTTAAAGCTCCTGATGTGTTTTGATGGGTTTTTTTTCTGGATTATTAAACTGTAACAAATTGGAAAACCACATCCAGGGACTGATCATAACACAGTTCACCCAACCTTCTCTGTGTTCTGTAGCCACTCAGAGACATTCTTGAACCTGTCCTGAACAGCCTTCAAACATAAGTGTGCTTGCACAATGCTTGTCTGTTGTTCTATTATAGAATCTCATATAATTATTGCTTTTGGAGATAGTAGGAACTGCAGCCTTCCTGCTCCTCTGATGCTGCTTGGCCTGCTCTGTTCATCCAGCTCTACACATTGTTACCCTTAATTATTGCTTTTTCCAGTTTTCCTCCTGATTCTCCTAGTACAATTGAATTACTGTGCCATGGACTGGGTTCTGACTACACAGTCCTAAAAACCATCACTCTCACTAATATTTCAGGAGAGCATACTGTTTGGAGAGAGAGATACGCTCAGGAGATGCCTACATTATCTCTGTACTGCCTAACAGCAACCTACTCCATCTCTACCTACATTCCTTTAAACCCTGCAGTGACTATAATTTATCAATGTGCTATTCATGGAAATCTCATGGATGTTCAATTAACACCAGCTGCATCTCAAGCTTCACAATCCAGAGCTCAAGCTGCTGCGGTTGACAACGCTTGCTGAAAGTATGATTGTTCAGGCTACAAAAAATGTCTTGGAGTTCCGACATGGACAGGATATATGCTCCATTGTTCTGAAATGCCCTGCCATGCCTCCATGTATTAGATTATTAAACTTAAAACTTAAATAAATAGAGATTCAACAGGTACCCACCGTTTAGCTGCAATCTCTTAGGTTAACATCAATTTATTTCATAGCCAAGTGAACTGAAATTTTTTTTGCTTACTTTTATTTTCTAAACGCCTTGGATTTTACTTACTTTAAATTTAACAGTCTTTTGTGTTACTACCTCCTTGAATTTAGTTTTACTTTATCCCATCAGCTTGATTAATTAATTATACATTTATGTAAATTATCAATTTTTCCTTAATTATATGCTAATTAACTGACTTAGATTAATTTAAATAAAATTATATTAAAATTAAAATTCAAGATTTACCAGTATGTTCACCCTACATGGCTCCTCGCACTATGGTGTTAAGTTGTGATATTTCCATGCTTGTCACTCACTGCTGCATTCTCTCACTCAGCTTTTTAAAGCTCCTTGCACCTATTGTGTTTTGCTGCTCTTTTCTCTGGGTTGTTAAAGGCTTCTCTTTCTCATGTGCTTTGTTGCATTACCATTGCAATTGTTTTTCAGACTTTTTTAAAAGTCTCCTCTCACCTGATGTGTTTTGTTGGTCTGCTGCTACCATTGGTCCCTGCATTGTCAATGAAGCCTCATCTGTCTGGCAGTGCTTTGCTGCTCAGCAGGTCTGAGGAAAGATCACAGGCCTGAAACATTAACTCTGCTTCTCACTGCAGATGCTTCCCTGGTACGTTGAGTATTTCTAACATTTTCTACCTTTATTGTTATTTTTAATTTCTCCAATTAATTGGCCACAGTAAATTTCATGCTATTAGTTAATTCATTTTTGACTAGTTCTGTGCAAGTTATAGCTAATCAGGATTTAAAATTTGCTAAAATGCAATAATCTACCTCACTGACATTTATTGATTTTTTTATTTTCTTGCTTAGAGCTTTAGAACATGCCAAAATGATCATGGAATGATCATTCACAGACATTTCCATGGTTGATAGCATTGCGGGTATTGAACACGCAATTTAGGATTATGATCTGAAGTTACTGATTTCAGAAGTGATCCCAGACTTTTTATTAATGGTGACTCCTTATAATGTTGTTTTGCCCAATTCCATCAGTTAATGAATAATTCATAGATACTCAAAATATATCATTGCAAATTGCTTTAATATCTTTTTCTAACTGTTGCTGTGCTGAAGCTGATAAATGTAACCCCTGGTTAAGGAAAAAATCATTACTTACTTACACAGCTCTTTTGGATTATCTTTCTCCCCAGTTATTGAAACATTGCCAAATGGATTACATGAAACTATTTCAAAATCTAATAGTTTAATTTTTGTTCTTATGGTTTTAAGTATTTTATTTGATTTATTACTGCCACATGTACCTGGGTACAGTGAAACATTTTGTTTTGCATGCAGTACAGGCAGATCATACCATACAAAGTGTATTAGGGTGATACAATGGAGCAAAAAATACAATGTTACGGCAGGAGAGAAGGTGTAGAAAGAGCGAGATCAATACTAAATTTAAAATTTGAGAAGTCCATTCAGAAGTCTAATAACAGCAGGGGAAGAAGCTAATCTTGAATCTGTTGGTGCATTTAAGCTTTTTTTATTGTCTGCCCAATGGAAGAGGTTGAAGAGATTATAATCAGGATGGGAGGGGTCTTTGATTATGTTGGCTGCCTTTTCGAGGCAGTGAGAAGTGTAGATGGAGTCAATGGATGGAATGTTGGTTTGCGTGATGGACTGGGCTGTGTTCACAACTGTCTGTAGTTTCTTACGATCTTGGGCAGAGCAGTTGCCAAACCAAGCTGTGATACATCCAGCTAGAATGCTTTCTATGGTACATCTATAAAAACTGGTAAGAGTCTTTGCGGACATGCCGAATTTCCTTAGACTGCTGAGGAAGTAGAGACATTGATGTGCTTTCTTGATCGTTGCATCAACATGGCTAGACCAGGACAGATTGTTGGTGATCATCACTCCCAGGACCGTGATGCTGTTGACCATCTCCATCTCAGCACCATTGATTTTGATAGGGCCGTACCCTCCACTCTGCTTCCTGAAGCCAATGACCAGCTATTTCATTTTGCTGACATTTAGGGAGAAACTGTGATCTTTATACTATGCCACCAAACACTCCATCTCTTTCCTGTATTTTGTCTTGTCATTGCTTGAGTTCCAGCCTATAACAGTGGTGTTGTCAACGAACTTGTAGATGGATTTAGGATGAAATTTAGCCACACAGTCATAAATGTATAATGAGTATAGTAAGGGGCTGATTATACAATCTTGTGGGGCACCTGTATTGAGAATTATCATGCATTATCGTACCAGTGTCTGTGAGAAATTGGACATGAACATGATTTTTCTGGGAAGGTGATCTTCATGCTTATTGATAGTTATAGTTTAGGTGTGAACCATAAACACGCCTTGTCTGATGGAATTCACAAAATAGTTACTGGTATTAGCTTTGCTGCACTGATGCATCCAGCCAAAGAATGATGCCTCTCTGATGATAGTTTAGTATTACTGTCGTATTCATCTGTTCATTCATTGTCTAGCCTGGTTTTTCCGAATATTGTGATGGATAGACCTTGTAGATGGAATACTTTGTCACCCGTTTGGACCAAAAATATGATCAAAGAAGCATGTCTATAAGGTTCAACTTCTAATACACACAAGACCACATCAATCTGTACTTTAGGCACAATAAAAATTGGCAGTTAATAGAGATTTTGGGTGAGTCAATCCAAAGCTGAAATAGAATCAAGAAATTTATTCATATAAATTACTAAATTAGCCTTCCCCCATCATCTACATTGCATATATACATATTATACTGTCTTTCATCATTACTGTTGGTGTCTTGTGCAGACATGTACTCAAAAATCTATCCACAACCATTTATATTTATATAGTGCCATTAATGTGATATAATATGGCAGGGCTTTTTGCTGGAGCACTATAAAACAAAACATGACATCAAGGCACATAAGGAGATATTAGGACAGATGATTTAAAGCTTGAGCAAAGTGGTAGTTTTCAAACAGTGTATGACAGGATGAATGTGGGGTATAGTGTAGAGAGAATTCCAGACCTTTGCAACTGTGGGTGTGATCGCCAGTGATGGATTGATTAAATTCAGCAATGCACAAGAGCCATGAATCAGAGGAATGAAGAGACCTGGAGAGTTGTGTGGGTTAGAGAAATTACAGAGAAATGGAGGAACAGAACCATGGGGAAATTTAAAAGCAGGGATGAAAATTTTACAATCAAGAGTTGCTTGACCAAGAGCCTGCATAGGTTAGCAAACGCAGGGGTGAAAATTGAGTGAGATGGAGGGTAAGTTAAGACAAAGCCATCAAGATTCCAGATTAAGGTGTAGAGCTAGATAAACACAGCAGGCCAAGCAGCATCAGAGGAGCAGGAAGGCTGACGTTTCCGGTCAAGACCCTTCTTCAGAAATGGGGGAGGGGATGGGGATTCTGAAATAAATAGGGAGAGAGGGGGAGGCGGATAGAAGATGGATAAAGGAGAAGATAGGTGGAGAGGAGACAGACAGGTCACAGAGGCGGGGTTGGAGCCACTAAAGGTGAATGTAGATGGGGAGTTAGGGAGGGGATCGGTTGGTCCAGGGAGGACGGACAGGTCAAGGAGGCTGGATGAGGTTAGTGGGTAGGAGATGGGGTGGGGCTTGAGGTGGGAGGAATGGTTAGGGAGGCGGGGACGAGCTGGGCTGATTTTGAGATGCGGTAGGGGGAGGGGAGATTTTGAAGCTTGTGAAGTCCACATTGTTACCCTTGGGCTGCAGGGTTCCCAAGCGAAATATGAGATGCTGTTCCTGCAGCTTTCAGGTGGCATCGTTGTGACAATGCAGGAGGCCCAGGATGGACATGTTGTCCGAGGAATGGGAGGGGGAGTTGAAATGGTTCGTGACCGGGAGGTGCAGTTGTTTAGTGCGAACCAAGCGTAGGTGTTCCGCAAAGTGGTCCCCAAGCCTCCGCTTGGTTTCCCCGATGTAGAGGAGGGCACAACGGGAACAGCATGTACAGTATACCACATTAGCAGATGTGCAGGTGAACATCTGTTTGATGTGGAAGGTCTTCTTAGCGCCTGGGATGGGGGTGAGGGGGGAGGTGTAGGGGCAGGTGTAGCACTTGCTCTGGTTACAGGGAAAAGTGCTGGGTGTGATGGGGCTGGAGGGGAGTGTGGAGCGGACAAGGGAGTCCTGGAGAGAGTGGTCCCTCCAGAAAGCAGATAAGGGTGGGGAGGGAAAAATGTCTTTGGTGGTGGGGTCGGATTGCAGATGGAGGAAGTGTCGGAGGATGATGCGTTGGATTCGGAGGTTAGTGGGTGATACGTGAGGACGAGGGGGATTCTGTTTTGGTTGTTATTGCATGGAGGGGTGTGAGGGATGAGTTGCGGGAAATGCGAGAGACACGGTCGAGGGCATTTTCGACCACTGTGGAGAGGAAGTTGCGGTCCTTGAAAAACGAGGACATCTGGGATGTCCGGGATTGGAATGCCTCATCTCGGGAGCAGATGCGGCGGACGCGAAGGAATTGGGAATAGGGGATGGCCTTTTTGCAGGAAGGTGGGTGAGAGGAGGTGTATTCTAGGTAGCTGTGCGAGTCGGTAGGCTTGAAATGGATATCGGTTTCCAGGTGGATGACAGAGATGGAGACAGAGAGGTCCAGGAAGGAGAGAGAGGTATCAGAGATGGTCCAGGTGAACTTAAGGTTGGGGTGGAAGGTGTTGGTGAAGTGGATGAACTGTTCGAGCTCCTCGTGGGAGCACGAGGCGGCGCCAATACAGTCATCGATGTAACGGAGGAAGAGGTGGGGTTTAGGGCCAGTGTAGCTACGGAAGAGGGATTGTTCCAGGTAACCTACAAAGAGGCAGGCATAGCTTCGGCCCATGCGGGTACCCATGG
>NW_025973268.1:0-9181 GCF_021869965.1 Rhincodon typus
CAAGGGTCTAGGCCCGAAACGTCAGCCTTCCTGTTCCTCTGATGCTGCTTGGCCTGCTGTGTTCATCCAGCTCTACACTTTGTTATCTTTAAATGTTCAACATGTTCTGGTCCTGGTGACCAAAACCACACACACACATTAGCACAATCAATGTCTCCTAGAGGCTCATCATCAGCTCTGTTTAGTTGCCAGTGCTCCTACATGACTAAAATGTAGAATATCATTTATCTTTTTTAATGTGGATCCAATATTGCTTTTCAAGATCCATGTGTTTGTCTCCAAAGATTTTTCTGCATCATTGTAAATATGGCATGTTACGAATCCTTCAGATTTTTACCTTTCTGACAGACAAACTGCAGATCAGGAGTGTGATTTGCACTGGCAGTTAAGTAACTGCATGCAAATGAGTATTTGTCTCAAATATGACACTTTTCACCTGCCCCACTCCCATCCACCACTGCTTCCATCAGGCAAGTGGAGCATGAAAGCCTTTCTCACCGTCTACACAATCTTCATTGTGTGTGAAAAACCATCACCTCAGTGTTTAATGTAACATCAACACAAGTGGTTTTCAGTTCATACCAATGCCAAAGTTGCAGTTTAAATCCAAAGTTTGAGGCAGACCTGACTTAAGGGTGGGACCATTGTGGGCCCAATGAAAGGACTGTGCTTTATACTGATTGGGTCTGACGTTGTGTAGAATATAATATTATAATTGTGCTCTGTTGCATAATTAGATTTTAACTCCAGAGAGAGGAGCTTTGTGCATTCTTAACAGCCTGATTTCTACCTTTTGAGTTTCATAGTCATAGAGTCACAGAGTCATATACCATGGAAACAGACCCTTTGGTCTAACCAGTTCATGCAGAACATAATTCCAAACTAAACTAGTCCCACTTGCCTGCTCCTGGTCCATATTCCTTCAAAACTTTCCTATTTATGTATCTATGCAAATGTCTTTTAAATCTTGTAATTGTACCCACATCCACCACATCCTCAGGAAGTTCATTCCACAAGCGAACCACGTTCTGTGTAAACAAAAATTGCCGCTTTATGTCTTTTATAAATCTCTCTCCTCTCACCTTAAAAATGTGCCCCTTAGACTTGAAATCCCCCATCCTAGGGAAAAGACAACTACCATTAACTCTATCTATACCTCTCATTATTTTATAAACTCCTATCAGGTCGCCTCTCAACCCCCACACTCCAGTGAAGAGAGTCCCAGACTATCAAGCCTTTCTTTATAACTCAAACCTTCCATACTCAGCAACATCCTGGTAAATCTTTTTTGAACCCTCTCTAGCTTGATAATATCCTTCCCATAACTGGGTGACCAGAACTGGACACAGTATCCCAGAGGAGGCCTCAACAATATCTGTACAACCTCAACATGACTTCCCAATTCCTATACTCAAAGGACTGAGCGATGAAGACAAGCATGCCAAACACCTTTTTAACCACCCTGTCTACATGTGACGCAAACTTCAAAGAATTATGTACCTGCAGCCTTAGGTCCCTCTGTTCTACAACACTATCCAAGGCCCTACCATTAATTCTTTAAGCCCTACTTTTGTTTGTTGTACCAAAATGCAATACCTTGCATTTATCCATATTGAACTCAAAGATTTATAGAGATTACACCATAGAGACAGACACTTTGGTCCAACTCAGCCATGCTGACTGGATATCCTAAATTGATCTAGTCCCATTTGCCAGCATTTGGCCCATATCCCTCTAAACCCTTCCTATTCATATACCCATCCAGATGCCTTTTAAATGCTGTCATTGTACCAGCATCCATCACTTTTTTTGGCAGCTCATTCCATATACGCACCACCCTCTGCATGAAAAAGTTACACCTTAGGTCCCTTTTAAATCTTTCTCCTCTCACCTTAAACCTATGCCTTCTCGTTTTGGACTCCCCCCACCTCAGGGAATAGACCCTGTCTATTTACCCTATCCATGACCCTCGTGATTTTATAAATCTCTATAAGGTCACCTGTCAGCCTCTGATGCTCCGGCAAAAACAGCCCCAGCCTACTCAGCCTCTCCCTATAACTCAAACCCTCCAATCCTGGCAACATCCTTGTAAATCTTTTCAGAAGCTTTTCAAGTTTCACAACATTCTTTGTATAGCAGGGAGACCAGAATTGCACACAGTATTCCAAAAATGGCTGAACCAATGTCCTGTACAGCCACAACATGACCTCCCAACTCCTGTACTCAATGCATTGACCAATAAAGGCAAGCATACCAAATGCCACATTCACTATCCTATCTGCCTGTGACTCCACTTTCAAGGAACTATGAACCTGCATTCCAAGGTCTCTTTGTTCAGCAACACTCCCTGGCACATTACCATTAAGTGTGTGAGACCTACCCTGATCCGCCTTTCCAAAACGCAGCACCTCACATTTATTTAAATTAAACTCCATCTGCCACTCCTCAGCCCATTGGCTCATCTGATCAAGATTCCCCCCCTTTAACATCAAGGCTGCATACGACCAAGTATTGCATTAAGGAACCCTAGCAAAATTGGAATCAGTAGGAATGAGGGGGCAAACTCTCTGCTGGTTGGAATCAACTAGTTGGAAATCACACAGGAAGATGGTTGTGGTCTCAGGTCCAGGACATCTCTGCAGGAGTTCTTTGGGGTGGTTGCCTAGGCCCAACCATCTTCAACTGCTTCATCCATGACCTTCCCTCCATCACAAAATCAGAAGTGGGGATGCTTACTAATAATTACACAATGTTCAGCACCATTTGTGACTCCACAGATATTGAAGCATTCCACATTGAAATGCAAAGAGATCTGGACAATATCCAGGCTTGGGTTGACAGGTGGCAAGCAACTTTTGTGCCACACAAATACCCAGCTGACGGTAAGACAGCATTTTTCAGCCCATTGACCCATTTGATCAAGACCCCTTTGTAATCTTAGAAAACCTTCGTCACTATCTACAATGCCTCCAATTTTGGTGTCATCCACAAACTTACTAACAATGCCTTCTATATTCTTATCTAAATCATTTTATATAAATGACAAACAAAAGAGGACCCAGAACAGATTCCTGTGGAACAGATTCCTGCTGGTCACAGGCCTCCAGTCCGAATAACATGGTTTCGTTCAAAAAAAAAAAGGCTGAAATCATACAGTATGTCTGAACACCATCTCAAAATAAGACAGACTCATGTTGCAACCACCCATCAAAAATAAAACTGAAGAACTTAACAAAATGGAGATGGAAGAACAATAGGTAATAGGCAGATATTCTAACAACTAAGAAAGAGGCAGCAAATCATTCTAATAACCTATTTTGTTCATAGTACTTTTCATAATACAGTGGAGGTGATGGCCTAGCGGTATTACCGCTGGACTATTAATCTGAAACTCAGTTAATGTTCCGGAGATCTGGGTTTGAATCCTGCCATGGCAAACGGTGGAACTTGAATTCAGGAAAAGGCAAATCTGGAATTAAGAATCTACAGGTGATAATGAAACCACTGTCAATTGTTGGAAAAACTCATCTAGTTCACGAACGTCCGTCAGGGAAGGATATCTATCATCCTCACCTGGTCTGACCTATATGTAACTCCAAACCACACAGCAAAGTGGTTAACTCTCAATTGCCCTCTGAAATGCCCAGTAAGCCATTCACTTGTACCAATCACTACAAAGCTACAAAGTCTCAAAGAAGTGAAATCACCTGGCATCTACCTAGACAGCAGCAGAAACAGGCCTCTCGACCCTGCAATGTCCTCCTTACTAACATTTGGGGGCTACAGCAAAAATTGGGAGAGCTGTCTCACAGACTAGTCAAGCAACAGTCTGACATATTCATACTTATGGAACCATACCTTACAGACAATGTCCCAGACACCACCATCATCATCTCTGGATATGCCTGGTCCCACCAGCAGATGTGGTGGCACAGTCGTATACAGTTGGGAGGGAGTTGCCCTGGGAGACCTCAACATTGTCTCTGGATCTCATGAAGACTTGTGGCTTCAAGTTAAACCTGGGCAGGGAAACCTTCTGCTGATTACCATATATCGTCCTCCCTCAGCTGATGAACAACACTTAGAGGAGGCACTGAGGACAGCAAGGGCACAAAATGTACTCTGGGTGGGGGATTTCAACGTCCACCACCAACAGTGGCTCAGCAGCAGTTCTACTGATCGGGTCCTAAAGGACATAGCTGCTAGACTGGGTCTGCGGCAGATAGTGAGGAACCAACAAGATGGAAAAACATACTTGATCTCATCCTTACCAAACTGTCAGCTACAGATGCATCTGTCCATGACAGCATCGGTAACAGTGACCACCACACAGTCCTTGTGGAGACAAAGTCCTGCCTTCACATTGAGAATAACCTCCATCGTGTTGTGTGGCACTATCACCGTGCTAAATGGGACAGACTTTGAACAGATCTAGCAACTCAAGACTGGGCGTCCATGAGGCGCTGTGGGCCATCAACAGCAGCAGAATTGTACTCCAGCACAATCTGTAACCTCATGGCCCGGCATATCCCCCACTCAACCATTACCATAAAGTCAGGGATCAACCTTGGTTCAATGGAGAGTGTAAAAGGGCATGCCAGGAGCAGCACCAGGCATACCTGAAGATAAGGTCTCAACCTGGTGAAGCCACCAAACGGGACTACTTGCATTCCAAACAGCATAGTCAGTAAGTGATGGACAGACCTGATCAATCCCACAACCAACAGATCCGATCTAAGTTTTGCAGTCCTGCCACATCCAGCAGTGAATGGTGGTGGACAATAAAAACAGCTCACTAGAGGAGGTGCCACAAATATCCCCATTCTCCATGATGGAAGACCCCAGCACATCAGCGCAAAAGATAAGGCTGAAGCTTTTGCGACAATATTCAGCCAGAAGTGCAGAGTGAATAATCCATCTTGGCATTATAGATACCCCACCCCATGGGGCCTGACAACATTCCAGTAATAGTTTTGAAGGCTTGTGCTCCAGAACTTGCTGCTCCCAGTACAGTTACAACACTGGTATCTACCCGATAGTGTGGAAAATTGCACAGGTATGTCCTGTACACAAAAAGCATGACAAATCCAACCTGGCCAATTACCGCCCCATCGGTCTACTCTCGATCATCAGTAAAGTGATGGAAGGTGTCATCAACAGGGTTATCAAGCAGCACCTGCTTAGAAATAACCTGCTCACTGATACAGTTTGGGTTCTCGGCTCCGTAGCTCATTACAGCCTTGATTCAAACATGGACAAAACTGCCTTACTCCAGAGGTGAGGTGAGAGTAACAACCCTTGACATCAAGGCTGCTTTTAACCTAGTCTGGTATCAAGGAGCACTAGCAAAACTGGAATCAATGGGTATCGGGGGAAGACTATCCGGTCATTGGAGTCATATCTGGCACTTAGGAAAATGGTCATGTTTGTTGGAGGTTAGTAATGTCAGCTCCAGGACGTCTCTGTAGGAGTTCCTGACGGTCACGTGCTAGGCCCAATCATCTTCAGCTGCTTCATCAATGACCTTCCCTCCATCAAAAGGTCAGGTTGCTGATGATAGTACAATGTTCAGCACCATTCGTGATTCCTCAGATACTGAAGCAGTCCACTTTCAAATGCAACAAGAGGTGGACAATATCCAGGCTTGGGCTATCAAGTGGCAAGTAACATTTGCGTAACATAACTGCCAGGCTATGACCATCACCAAAAAGAGACAATTTAACTACTGTCCCTTGACATTCAATTGTGTTATCATCACTGAATCCCCCACTCTCAACATCCTATGGGTTATCATTGACGAGAAATTCAACTGGACTCGTCACATAAACATAATGGTTCCAAGAGCACATCAGAGGCTAGAAATACAGCGGTGAGGAACTCACCTCCTGACTCACCACCCACCTGCCCCTAAATATTTCCATCTAGAAGACGAGGGCAGCAGATTCAGAGGAACACTGCCACCTGCAAGTTCCCCTCCAAGCCTCTTAATATCCTGACTTGGAAGAATATCACATTCCTTTAGTGGCATTGGGCCAAAATTCTAGAATTCTCTCTCTAATGGTATTGTGGCATTGTGGGTCTACCTACAGTACGTAGACTCCAGCAGTTCAAGAAGGCAGCTCACCACCACCTTCTCAAAAGTTACTTGGGACAGCCAACCAGTGAGGCCCAGGTCCTACAATTGAATTAAAAAATCATCAGTAATAAAGTATAAGTGGTTAGCCCACCAGATATATTAAAACACACAAACACACACAATCTTCAGGAGAATAGAAAATGAGATTTTTCTGCAGAGACGGTTTCTGATCAAAGTAACTTTGGCCAATGGCTGATTCTTGAAGACAAAGTACCATAGAATGTGCTAGAATCTGTTACTCTGATGTTTTAGCACATGTGGTCAAGTCACTAATTACACACAGTTGTCTAGAAAATCTAGCAAACATGGCTTGCTCGGGAAATACACTCCTGAGATGTTCCTTCAATTACTGTTTCAAAGAACAGATAGGTTTCATCCCGAACTGATGCATGGACTTTTCTTTTCAGAAATGGGAGAGATCAATTGGGCAGCTTGTTCATAGCAAGCTTTCCTCCAACTCTGTTGGTTCTTAGCAGGCTTCCCTCAAACTACACCAGATAAAACAAGAACCTCTCCAAGGTGGTCACTGATCAGAGAACAGCCCCTGCACCATCTACAGCAAAGTAAACTGTTGTGACTATTCATGACATTTATCGGAAGCCTTGTTTTAAAAAAATACAATGTCTGCAGTGAACTTTCAATGACATCTTTTAAAGAATTCACTACAGTTATGTCCACAAAACTTGAAATAAATTAATTTTTCCACAATCCTTCAAAACTCAAGTCTTCTAAGCAACATTAAATATAAAGCACTGTGTTTTCTCAGACTCCAGCCTCTGCAGTTCTTACTATCTCAAGATTATATCACATCTGCTTTGACTATCCATTAAAGTTTCCTCTCTTCGACAAAATGCTTCCAAGAGATTGTAAAACCAATCTTTCTAAGGTTGTACACAAGTTCAAAAGCAACATGTCTCAAGTGTGAATTTTCCCAGAGTTTGGCTAAGTGTCATTTGAGGGTTTTTCTTGTGCCATTTTATGCTGCTCACCTCAATAAGCTCTACCCTGACTTCATGGTGCTGCTTTTGAACTGTCCTGCACTCAGCAGCAGTAAACATTCTCAGTGGTGCTGGGGACCTCATGGCATTCACATCACAGGCACCATATTTAAAACCCCACTGCACAATGTTTCTAACTGTGCCAGCCTCCTCGGAATTAACCACCCTGGTCAGTGCAGTGTGCAGTGTGCAGAGTGCAGAGTCAGAAGGAATGAGCCAACATTGCAAGAAGGCTCATGAACTTTTCTGCTTAGAATCATAGAATCCCTACAGTGTGGAAACAGGCCCTTCGGCCCAACAAGTCCACACCGAACCTCAGAGCACCCACCCAGACCCACCCCTATAACCTACACATCCTTGAACACTAAGAGCAATTTAGCATGGCCAATCCACCTAGCCTGCACATCTTTGGACCATGGGAGGAAGCCAGAGCACCCGGAGGAAACCCACGCTGACACGGGGAGAATGTGCAAACTCCACACAGACAGTCACCCAAGGCTGGAATCGAATCCGGGTCCCTGGTGCTGTGAGGCAGCAGTGCTAACCACTGAGCCACCGTGCCGCTCCCTTTGCTCTGCAAAGGTAAATACCGGTGTCTTCTCTCTGCTATTTAACACCCACCCTAACTCTACCATTGCAATAAACACCCCACCAAGGCTCAAGATCTATCACTCTCTTTATTGAAAATAGTATCTTCCCTCAATGGCTGTCACCCTCCCCATCACCCCAAACTACTAACCTCATGCTCTCTGCATTTCCTACTCATTCACTCACTCAGGACATCTCACCACCTCCCCTGACTGAGGACAGATCAACCCCTGACTAGCCACAGTCCTATAAGACTTTCAGCTGCAGTAATTTGGCTGAAGCACTTGGTGTGTTTGCTGAGTAAGTTGCTGACACATGGTGTGGGTATGACATTGACGTAGCACTACGGCATCCACAAACATGTCAACCCTTTGACTGCTCATTGATGGCAAACATGACAAGCTATCTGGCATTCTGTCTACCCTAAAAGGCAAGGCAAGGCAGAGATGCTGTGAGCATCAAAGTAAATGCAAAGTGAATGAGTGCTTAAGAGTTTTTTTTTGTATTTTGCCAAATGTCTCACCGTTCACCACGTTATCCAAAATTCAGTCCTTAATCTCCTATGATTATGTTAGATTAGCTGTCATCCACAAAAGGTTACAATTCTGTCATCACCAAATAAGTTCACAGGTTTTGACAATAGTAAACAAATCTGTGTAAGTATAATGACCATTTAGGCAATTAACACCTTAAATATTGAATAGTGCGACATACACCTTGACATCCATAACTAGCCTGTTAGTGTAACTTTAGCATTCTATTAATGAAAACTAATTAAAAACTAATTACATAAAAATCCATCAGCATCAACATTGTTCATACTGACATGACCTATGACTGGCTGCATTCCCAGCCTTCTAAAAATATTAAAATAAAAGTAAAATACTGAACAGGTTGTGTTAAATGTTGGAAGTACTCAGTATTAGTGTCACTGTACAAGTAATCCAAGAGCCCAGGCTAATGCCCCCGGGACTTGGGTTCAATCGTGGCACTCAGTGAAATTCAAATTCAGCATGGCTGAAAATAGACACATTTTGTCAAGTTGTTTCACCCTGCACTCATTTCTGATGAAGGGTCTAGGCCCAAAACGTCAGCCATGCTGCACCTATGATTCTCCAGCATCGGCAGTTCCTACTATCTCTACATTTAAATGAAGGAGCTTTAAAGATGAATTGTATTTAAAATGTGTGGATAAAAAGGTAAGTGAAGCTTGTAAAGTGCAGGATGAATTCACCTAACATTGTCACTGTGTCTGAGCAGTAGCTCAATGCATTACTGAGCACACAGGGCACACAGACACTTTTACCAAAGACATTTTGTAGCATTCCATCAAAAACAAATCCATCCCCACATATTATAGTCTGGTTCAGCATTCTCCTCTGATACAGTATAGATGGTGTTTCTGAGACAACAAGGTGTAGAGCTGGATGAACACAGCAGGCCAAGCAGCATCAGAGGA
>NW_025973269.1:0-9181 GCF_021869965.1 Rhincodon typus
TGCATAGCAGCATGCTGCAACTTTTTACTATTCAAGTAATAATCCTTTTTACTATTACTCCTACCAAAATGTATGACTTCACATTTATTTACATTGTATTCCATGAATGCATGTAGTCTTTTTCCCAGGGATGGGGAATTGAAAACTAGAGATCATAGGTTTAAGGTGAGAGAGGATAGATTTAAGAAGGACCTGAGGGGCAACTTCTTCACACGGAGTATTGTGTATATGGAATAGGCTGCCAGAGAAAGTGGTTGAGGCAGGTACAGTAGCAACATTTAAGAAACATTTGGATACATGGATAGGAAGTGTTTTGAGGTATATGGACCAAGTACAGGCAATTGGAAGAAGCTGAGTGGGCCATGGTCAGTTTGGGCTGAAGAGCCTGTTTCCATGCTGTATTAGTGACTGGAAGAGGTTTTATAATCAACTGTGGTTATGTTGTCGATATTGAGTTAGCTTTTGGTAAAATTCCAGATATTGTTGAATTCATACTTCACTGTCTGACATGGTTGGTTTGAAATTGGTAGTTCAGGATTACCAGACCAATATCATTACCACTATTCCAATGACTCATGGAGCTGGTTCCATGATTTTTCTGATCTGGGCATGTTTGCTGTTGGAGGTTGCGGGAAGAGAAGATGCTCATGAAATGAGTCTGATGAAACCCTGCAATGCATCCTACAGATACTAATCAAGCAAATGACTTGGTCATGGATAGGGTCCAACTTTGAATGCTGCAACAGTACCCATCCAGGCAAGCAGTGAGTTGTCCATCAGTAGATTCGGGTAACTTGTAACTCCACATTAGTGAGCAGGTTATTTATAGAACTTGGCAGTGTCAGTGACTCGTTCCATTGCTTGGATTATTTGGCAAAGGTTAATTGGGCTATGTTAAAATTACCCTGACTTTCATGCGGTTAACATTTTCACAGGCGACTTTTTTTTTCAGCTTCCTGAGCATATGCAATTTCATCTCCTGGACCACTGAAAGGGCACATCTTTAACTTTGTAGGCCCTAAGCTTGGGAATTCCCCCTCATACGTTTTTCCATGTCTTGTCTTCTCACCTTTAAATAAGCTCCTTGAAACATACCTCCTGGCCTTGTTTGTCCTTAGCGATTCAATGTTGAATTGTGATTTAAAATGCTCTGAAGCACTTCTGGACAATTTATTATGTCAGTTTTTGTACTACCAAGTCATTGTCAATGTTATAACTAAAACTTAAAACTGAATTGAGAAGTTTTGGGCTCTTTATCTAAGGAAAGATATACTACTATTGGAGGAAGTCCAGAGAAGGCTGACTATGCTGATCCCAGGTATGGAGGGACTGTTGAGTCCTAGATGGCGGCAGAGTAGAACACTTCAGCTGGAGCTTGTCCGCTCTGCCAGTTCATCATCATTTTTTCTTCACTTTTTTTTCCCCCCCTCTTGGTGTTTTTATTTTCCCTCTTCTATCTGGCTTAGTAGTCTTCTGGCATGGTGTAGCATGGCAGCCTTCTGACCTGGTACGGTGAACTCCCAGGCTCTGTGGTGACCTCCTGTGGTGGCCTCCCAGGGCAGCCTCCCAGTATGATGGTCTGAGGTGATCTCCCAGCCTCATGATCCTCAAGGTCAAGCCCAGAGTGGAGCCAGGGCCTGGTGTATACTGGTGGCTAGGTGCCAGCATGGTTATAGGTTGGAAGACTGCTGTTCTAGACTTTGATTTCATTAGATATTTTATTTCTCTATTTTGTAAGATCTTGTAACTGAAAAAGCTGTACCGAGGTGCTAAGATGGTGCTATGATGTGGAGATGCTGCTGTTGGACTGGGTTGGAGAAGGTCAAAAATCTCACAACACCGAGTTGTAGTCCAACAGGTTTATTTGAAAACACTACCTTTCGAAGCTTTGCTCCTTCGTCAAGTATAGTAAGAGAGGCATCAAGACACAGAATTTATAAGTAAAAGTGAGTTGTTCAGGCTGTAAGGTGCCCATGCGGAAGATAAGGTGTTGTTCTTCAAATTTGCGTTGAGTCGCTGCGACACTGGAGGAGGCCGAGGATAGACATTTCAGAAGGGGTGTGGGGTGGGGAGTTGAAATGGGCGGTGACCAGGAGGTTAGGTTGGCCGTTACGGGCCAGGTGAAGATGCTCAGCAAAATGTAGACTAGGTGACAGTTTGGCCTCCACAGTGCCATCCACGGTGGACATGTTACGTGGGTAGGCAAATTGTAGGGAATCAAGGCAGGCTGGGAGACGAGTTGATTTGGGCCATGACCAGCCTCTCAAAGCACTTCATGATTATTGAGGTTAGAGCCATTGTGCAGTAGTCATTTAGGCACATTGTATGTGCTTTCTTGGGTATTGGAATAATGGTGGTCTTCTTGAAGCAGGTGGAGACTTCGGCTTGTAGGAGGGAGAGGTTGAAGATGTCGGTGAATACCTCCACCAGTTGGTCCGCAAAGGATCTGAGTGTTTTGTCGGCATTTTTACCATAAGGTAATCTAGGTTCAGGGAGCAATCGCTTGCCGGGGCTACTACGTGTGAGCATCAGGAAGTATTGATCAGGAAGTATTGATCAGGAAGCATACCGAACTGCCCTTTGCCTTCCCCAAGGATGCAGTGTGGTCCACGCATTCTATGGAGAATCAGCTTGTAGGGTGCAGCCCAGCAAAGCAGGAATCAAATGGAATCAAAGAAAGACTGTCTGCAGGTTGGAGTCATAGCTGGCACATAGGAAGATAATTACCATTGTTGGAAGTCAATCATTTCAGCTCAAGGCCACCCTAGATAAAATCTCTAGTGGACTTGTTAGGCATAATTGGCCTTCTATAAATCTATTCTGGCTTTGTCTAATCCCATGAATGCTTTCCAAGTGTTTCATTATCATGTCTTTTATAATAGATTAACATTTTCTCCATTTCTGGGGCTAAGTAGTCTGTAAGTTTTTTTTTTTTCTCTTCCTCCCTTTTTAAATACCATGGTTATATTTGCTACCCTCCAATCTGTAGGAACTGCTCCAGAGTCTCCAGAATTTTGGCAAGATGACCACTAATGCATTCAGTATTTCCAGGACCATTTATTTCCATACTCTGCAATGTAGATTATCAGTGTAGGTGGTGGAGCGAGTGGATGCTCATGGATGTAGTGCCAATCAATCGGGTTGCTTTGTCGTGGATGGTGTCAAGCTTCTTGAGTGTTGTTGGGGCTGCACTCATCCAGGCAAGTGGGGAATATTCCATCACAATCCTGACTTGTGCCTTGTAGATGGTGGACAGGCTTTGAGAAGTCAGGAGGTCAGTTCCTTGCTGCCGTGTTCCTAACTTCTGACCTGCTCTTGTAGGCACTGTGTTTATGTGGTAAATCCATTGAGTTTCAGGACAGTGATAACCCCCAGGATGTTGGTAGTAGGGGTTCAGTGATGGTAACATGGTTGAATGCCAAGAGGCAGTGGTTAGATTATCTCTTATTGGTGATGGCATTGGTGTGGCGTGAATGTTACTTGCCACTTGTCATCTGGGTATTGTCCAGATCTTGTTGCATTTGAACATGGACTGCTTCAGTATCCGAGGAGTCAAGAATGGTGCTGAACATTGCGCAATCATTGGCGAACGTCCCCACTTCTGACCTTATGATGGAGGGTAGGTCATTGATGAAGCAGCTGAAGATGGTTGGGCCGAGGGCACTATGCTGAGGAACTCAGGCAGAGATGTCCTGGAGCTGAGATGACTGACCTCCAACAACCACGACCACCTTCCTATATGTCAGGTATGACTTCAACCACTGGAGAGTTTACTCTCTGAAACCCATTGACTCCAGTTTTGCTAGAGCTACTGGATACCACACTGGGTCAAATGCAACCTTGATGTCGCTCTCACCTCACCTCTGGAATTCAGGTCTTTTGTCCACGTTTGGACCAAGGCTGCAATGAGGTCAGGAATTGAGTGGCCCTGATGGAACTCAAACTGGGCATCACTGAGCAGGTGCTGCTTGATAACACTGTTGATGATACCTTCCATCACTATACCGATGATCGAGACTAGACTGACGGGGCGGTAATTGGCCGGGTTGGATTTGTGCTGCTTTTTATGTACTGTTATGGACAATTCCCATGATATTGTCACTAACTTGCCTAAGTTCCCAAGTCTTCATGTCTTCCTCCACGGTAAACACAGAGGAGAAATATTCATTGAGGACCTTGCCTATCACCTGCAGTTCCACATATACATGTCCATTTTGGTTCTTGAGGGGTCCTATTCTCTCTCGAGTTATGCTTTTTCCCTTAATATACTTAACAAATCTCTTTGGGCAATTTCTACATTATTGGGTAGATACCAGTGTTGTAAGTGTACTGGAACAGCTTGGCTAGGGGAGTTGCAAGTTCTGGAGCATAAGTCTTCAGTACTATTGCTGGAATGTTGTCAGGGCCTGTAGGCTTTGCAGTATCCAGTGTCTCCAACCGTTTCTTGATATCACGTGGAGCGAATCGATTTGGCTAAAGACCGGTATCTGTGATGTTGGGGACTACTGAAGGAGGTCGAGTTGGATCATCCACTCAGCACTTCTGGCTGAAGATTGCTACCAAAGCTTCAGCCTTATCTTTTGCACTGATCTGCTGGGCACTTTCATCATTGAGGATGGGGATATTTGTGGAGCCTCCTCCTCCAGTGAATTGTTCAATTTTGCACCACTATTCACAACTGGATGTGGCAGGGCTGCAGAGCTTAGATCTGATCTGTTGGTTGTGGGATCACTTAGCTCTGTCTATCACTTGCTGCTTATGCTGTTTGGCATGCAAGTGGTCCTGTTTGGCGGCTTTACCAGGTTGACCCCTCATCTTCAGGTGTGTCTGCTGCTGCTCCTGGCATGCCCTCCTGCACTCTTCATTGAACCAAGGTTGATCCCCTGGCCTGATGGTAATGGGGGATATGCCAGGCCATAAGGTTACAGATTGTGCTGGCGTACAGTTCTAATGTTGATGGCCCATAGTGCGTCTTGAGTTGCTAAACCCGTTCGAAGTTTGTCCCATTTAGCATGGGGATTAAATGATGGCAGTTATTCTCAATGTGAAAGTAGATTTTATCTCCACAAGATCACTCTTCCCAATACTGTCATGGACAGATGCATCTGCAGCTGGCAGATTGGTCAGGATGAGGTCAAGTGTGTTTTTCCCTCTTGTTGGTTCCCTCACTAACTGCTGCAGACCCAGTCATAGAGTCCTACAGCGTGGAGACAGACCCTTCAACCTGGACCCGTTTGGGCTAACCAAAATGTCCATCCATGCTAACCCCATTTCCCTAAACTTGGCCCATATCTTTCTAAACCTTTCATTTCCATGTATTTGTGCAAATGCATTTTAAATGTTGTTGGAATGAGCCAGCGGAAATGGTTAATGTACCCACCTCAACTATTTCCGCTGGCTCATTCCATATGTGTACCACCCTATTCAAAAAAAAAAATTTGCCACTTAGGTTCTCATCTGTTCTTTCCCCTCTTACCTTAAACTGATGCCCTCTAATCCTTGATTCCCCAACCCTGGGAAAAAGACTGAGTGCATTCTTCTGCACTCTTTCCAGTTTAATAATATCCTTCTCTAGCAAGGTGACCAAAACCAATACCGCAGTGCGGCCTTACCAATGTCCTATACCACTGCAACATAACTTGCAACTTCTGTACTCAATGCCCTGGCTGATGAAGGCCAGTGTGCCAAAAGCCGCCTTCACTGCCTTGTGTACCTTTGACTCCACTTTCAAAGAACCGTGCACCTGAACTCCAACGTCCCTTTGTTCCACTACACTCTTTAAGGTCATACCATTCACCATGAAACTCCTACCTTGATTTGACTTTCCAGAAGTCACTGCATACTTACCATTTCTTGACCCACTTCCCCAGCTGATCAAGATCCTGCTGCAATTTCTGATCACCTTCCTCACTGTCCACGATAGCAACTATTTTAGTGTCATCCACAAACTTACTAATCGTGCCTTGTGCATTCTCATCAAATCATTGATACAGATTACAAGCAGCAATGGGACCAACTCGACCCCAGAGACAGGCCTGCAGTCTGATAACCACATATTACTCTCTGCTTCCTACTATCAAGCTAATTGTGTATCCAATTTTCTAGCTCTCTCTCTTGATTCCATGTGATCTAACCTTCCAGAGCAGTCTACCATGTGGAACCTTATCAAAGGCCTTAGTGAAATCTATGTAGACTACATCTACCACCCTGCTCTCATCAACCTTCCTGGTCACTTCATCAAAGAACTCTAACAAATTTGAGAGACATGATCTCCCACTTACGAAGCCATGCTGACTACTCCTAATCAAACTCTGTCTTTCTAAATGCATATATATCTCATCCCTCAGAATCTTCTCCAGTAACTTACCTGCCACGGATGTTAAGCTTACTGGTCTGTAGTTCCCAGGTTTTTCTTTGTAGCCCTTCTTGAGTAAATGCACAACATTCACTGCCCTCCAGTCATCTGGAACTTTGCTTGTGGTGAACAATGATACAAATATATCAGTTAGGGCCCCTGCAGTTTCTTCTCTAGCCTCTTGCAGGATCCTTGCATTAATCTGGTCAGGACCAGAAGACTTATTGACCTTCATAAATTATAATACTTCAACACCATCTCTACTGTGATATGGACTGTACCCAAGATATCATAACTAATTTGCCCAGATTTGCAAGTGTTCATGTCTTTCTCCACGGTAAACACAGAGGAGAAATATTCATTGAGGACCTTGCCCATTTCCTGCAGTTGCACACATATATGTCCAGTTTGGCCCTTGAGGGGTCCTATTCTCTCTCTAGTTATTCTTTTTCCTTTAATATACTTAAAGAATCTCTTTGGATTCACCCTAATTTTCTCAGCCAAAGCTGTCTTATGCCCCCTTTTTGCCCTCTTGATTTCCTTCTTCAGTAAACTTCTGTATCCCCTATATACCTCCAGGGTTTCCCTTGATCCCAGCTGCCTGTTCCTGAGCCATGCTTCCTTTTTTCTGGTCAAAGCCTCAATATCTGTCATCCAGGCGAGCAGCTATCTCCTTTAGGACCCAACCAATTTAATCTCTTGTACTGCTCCTGAGCTACTCTTGGTGATGAACATTGAAATCCCCCCACCCAGAGTACATTTTGTATCCTTGCCATCCTCTGCTTCCTCTAAGTGTTGTTCAACATGAAGGAGTACTGATTCATCAGCTGAGGGGGGACGCTATGTGGTAATCAGCAGGAGGTTTCCTTGCCCATGTTTAACGTGAAACCATGAGACCTCATGGGGTCCAAAGTCAATATTGAGAACTCCCAGAGCAACTCCCTCTCAACTGTGTACCACTGTACCATCTCTACCACTGTACCATCTCTACTGGGTCTGTCATGCCGGTGAGACAGGACATATCGAGGGATGGCAATGGTGGTGTCTGGGACATTGTAAGGTATGGTTCCGTGAGTATGACTATGTCAGGCTGTTACTTGACTAATCCGTGAGACAGCTCTCCCAATTTTGGCACTAGCCCCCAGATGTTAGTGAGGGGGACTTTGCAGGGTCAACAGGGCTGTTTCTGCCGTTGCCTTTTCCAGCGCCTAGGTTGATGCCAGATGATCCATCTGGTATCATTTCTTTTGAGACTTTGTAGTGATTGGTACAACTGAATGGCTTGCTAGGCAGTTGAAAGTCAACCACATTGCTGTGGGTCTGGAGTCGCATGTAGGCCAGACCGGGTGAGGTTGGCAGATTTCCTTCCCTGATGGACATTGGTGAACCAGATGGGTATTTCCAACAATCGGCAATGATTTCATGGTGATCAGTAGATTCTTAATTCCAGGCTTTTTTTAAATTGAGTTCTGATTCCACCGTCAGCCGTGGCAGAATTCAAACCCGGGAGCTGAGAATATTAGAGACAACAAGGTGCAGGGCTGGATGAACACAGCAGGCCAAGCAGCATCATAAGAGCAGAGAGGCTGACGTTTCGGGCCTAGACCCTTCATCAGAAAAGGGGGAGGGGAAGGGGGTTTTGAAATAAATAGGGAGAGAGTGGGAGGCGGATAGAAGAGGGATAGAGGAGAGAATAGGTGGAGAGGAAACAAACAGGTCGAAGAGGCGGGGATGGAGCCAGTAAAGGTGAGTGTAGGTAGGGAGTTAGGAAGGGGATAGGTCAGTCAAGGGGGCGGGATGAGGTTGGTCGGTAGGAGATGGAGGTGTGGCTTGAGGTGGGAGGAGGGGATAGGTGGGAGGAAGAACAGGTTAGGGAGGCAGGGACGAGCTGGACTGGTTTTGGGATGCAGTAGGGGGAGGGGAGATTTTGAAACTTGTGAAATCCACATTGATACCATTGGGCTGCAGGGTTCCCAAGCGGAATATGAGTTGCTGTTCCTGCAACCTTCGGGTGGCATCGTTGTGGCACTGCAGGAGGCCCAGGATGGACATGTCGTCTGAGGAATGGGAGGGGGAGTTGAAATGGTTCGCGACTGGGAGGTGCAGTTGTTTATTGCGAACCGAGCGTAGGTGTTCCGCAAAGCGGTCCCCGAGTCTCCGCTTGGTTTCCCCGATGTAGAGGAAGCCACACCGGGTACAGCGGATGCAGTATACCACATTGGCAGATGTGCAGGTGAACATCTACTTGATGTGGAAAGTCTTCTTGGGGCCCGGGATGGGGGTGAGGGAGGAGGTATGGGGGCAGGTGTAGCACTTCCTGCGGTTGCAGGGAAAAGTGCCGGGTGTGGTGGAGCTGGAGGGGAGTGTGGAGCGGACAAGGGAGTCACGGAGAGAGTTGTCCCTCCGGAAAGCAGATAAGGGTGGGGAGGGAAAGATGTCTTTG
Source organism: Rhincodon typus (assembly GCF_021869965.1). Classification (NCBI taxonomy): domain Eukaryota; kingdom Metazoa; phylum Chordata; class Chondrichthyes; order Orectolobiformes; family Rhincodontidae; genus Rhincodon; species Rhincodon typus. The sequence continues at coordinate 8,799 of NW_025973269.1, forward strand.
GTGGTGGGGTCGGATTGCAGATGGCGGAAGTGTCGGAGGATGATGCGTTGGATCCGGAGGCAACTCATATTCCGCTTGGGAACCCTGCAGCCCAATGGTATCAATGTGGATTTCACAAGTTTCAAAATCTCCCCTCCCCCTACCGCATCCCAAAACCAGTCCAGCTCGTCCCTGCCTCCCTAACCTGTTCTTCCTCCCACCTATCCCCTCCTCCCACCTCAAGCCACACCTCCATCTCCTACCGACCAACCTCATCCCGCCCCCTTGACCTGTCCGTCCTCCCTGGACTGACCTATCCCCTTCCTAACTCCCTACCTACACTCACCTTTACTGCCTCCATCCCCGCCTCTTCGACCTGTTTGTTTCCTCTCCACCTATCCTCT
>NW_025973270.1:0-2874 GCF_021869965.1 Rhincodon typus
GCCTTTCTCACTGAAATAAGCATGTTAGTCAAACCATCATCAAAACTGGAGTCATTTGGCGAAGTTCACGTTTTGGTGATCTGAAGAGCTTAAGTCGCTGAAATAAGCATTTTAAACCAACCAGCATCAAAAGTTGAGCCATTTGGTGAAGTTGAGACTTTGATCTTCTGAAGTTCTAACCTCACTGAATAAGAATTTTAGTCAAATCAACATCAAAAGTTAGCTCCATTCGTGGAGTTGAGATTTTAGTCTTCTGACATGCTTATCTCGCTGAAATAAGCATTTTCGTCAAACCAGCATCAAAAGTTGTGTGTCTTGGTGAAATTGAGATTTTGTCTTCTACATGCTTATCTCGCTGAAATAAGCACGTTCGTCAAAACAACATCAAAAGTTGAGTCATTTGGTGAAGTTGAGATTTTAATCTTCTGAAATGCATAACTCGCTGAAATAAGCATGTTAGTCAAACGAACAGAAAAAATTGTGCCATTTCATGAAGTTCAGATGTTAATCTTCTGAAGTGCTGACCTCGCTGAAATAAGTATTTTAGTCTGACCAGAATCAAAAATCAAGTCATTCGGTGAAGTTCAGATTTTTGGCTTCTGAGGAGCTTAACTCGCTGAAAGAAGCATTTTAATTTAACCAGCATCAAAAGTTAGGTCGTCTGTGAAGTTGAGATTTTAGTCTTCTGATATGTTTATCTCGTTGAAGGAAGCACATGAATCAAAACCACTTCAAAAGTTGAGTCATTTAGTGAAATTGAGATTTTTGATTTCTGAAGTACTTATCTCACTGAAATAAGCATGTTCGTCAAACCAACATCAAAACGAGAGTCATTTGGTGAAGTTCAGATTTTGATCTATTGAAGAGCTTAACGTGCTGAAAGAAGCATTTTATTCGAACCAGCATCAAAAGTTGAGTCATTTGGTGAAGTTGAGATCTTAGCCTTCTGAAGTGCTTAAATCGCTGAAGTAAACATGTTAGTCAACCAACATCAAAACTTGAGTCATTTGGTGAAGTTCAGGTTTTGGTTTTTGGATGTGCTTATCTTCCTGGAATAAGCATGTTAGTCAAAACAGCACTAAAAATTAAGGCATTTTGTGTAGTTGAGATTTTTGACATCAGCAGTGATTATCTCACTCAAATAAGCATGTTAGTCTATCGAACATCAAAAATGAGTTATTTGTTGAAGTTCAGATTTTGGTCTTATGAAGTGCTTTTACCACTGAAATAAACATGTTAGTCAAAACAGCATCTAAAGTTGAGTTTCTTGTTGAAGTTGAGATTTTGGTCTTCTGCTATGCTTATGTCGCTGAAATAAGCACGTCAGTCAAAACAATACCAAATGTTGTGGCTTTTGGTGAAGTGGAGATTTTGATCTTCTGAAGTGCTGAACTCGCTGAAATGAGCATGTTCGTCAAACAAATATCAAAAATTGAGTCATTTGGTGAAGTTCAGATTTTTGGCTTCTCAGTTGCTCAACTCGCTGAAAAAAGCATTTTAATTTAACCAGCATCATAAGTCTGGTGAAGGTGAGATTTTAGTCTTCTGATAAGTTTATATCGCTGAAATAAGCATGTTAGTCAAACGAACATAAAAAATTGTGCCGTTTGTGGAAGTTCAGATATCAATCTTCTGAAGTGCTTACCTCGCTGAAATAAGCATTTCAGTCTGGCCAGAATCAAAAATCAAGTCATTTGGTGAAGTTCAGATTTTTGGCTTCTAAGTTGCTAAACTCGCTGAAATAAGCATTTTAATTTAACCAGCATCAAAAGTTAGGTCATCTGGTGATGTTGAGATTTTTGATTTCTGAAGTGCCTTTCTCACTGAAATAAGCATGTTAGTCAAACCATCATCAAAACTAGAGTCATTTGGCGAAGTTCACGTTTTGGTGATCTGAAGAGCTTATGTCGCTGAAATAAGCATTTTAAACCAACCAGCATCAAAAGTTGAGTCATTTGGTGAAGTTGAGACTTTGATCTTCTGAAGTTCTCACCTCACTGAAGAAGAATTTTAGTCAAATCAGCATCAAAAGTTAGCTCCTTTCGTGGAGTTGAGATTTTAGTCTTCTGACAAGCTTATCTCGCTGAAATAAGCATTTTAGTCAAACCAGCATCAAAAGTTGTGTGTCTTGGTGAAATTGAGATTTTGTCTTCTTATATGCTTATCTCGCTGAAATAAGCACGTTAGTCAAAACAACATCAAAAGTTGAGTCATTTGGTGAAGTTGAGATTTTAATCTTCTGAAATGTTTAACTCGCTGAAATAAGCATGTTAGTCAAACGAACAGGAAAAATTGTACCATTTCATGAAGTTCAGATATTAATCTTCTGAAGTGCTTACCTCGCTGAAATAAGTATATTAGTCTGACCAGAATCAAAAATCAAGTCATTCGGTGAAGTTCAGATTTTGGTCTACTGGAGAGCTTAACTGGCTGAAATAGGCATTTTATTCGAAACAGGCTCAAAAGTTGAGCCATTTGGTGAAGTTGAGATCTTAGCCTTCTGAGGTGTTTAAATCGCTGAAACAAACATGTCAGTCAAACCAATATCAAAACTTGAGTGACTTGGTGAAGTTCAGATTTTGGTTTTCGGAAGTGCTTATCTTACTGAAATAAGCATGTTGGTCAAAACAGCATTAAAAATTCAGGCATTTTGTGTAGTTGAGATTTTGGTCTTCTGAAGTGCTTTTACCACTGAAATAAGCATGTTAGTCAAAACAGCATCTAAAGTTGAGTTTCTTGTCGAAGTTGAGATTTTGGTCTTCTGCTATGCTTATCTCGCTGAAATAAGCATGTTAGTCAAACGAATATAAAAAATTGTGCCATTTGATGAAGTTCAGATATTAATCTTCTGAAGTGCTTACCTCGCTGAAATAA
>NW_025973270.1:2884-6367 GCF_021869965.1 Rhincodon typus
GCATTTTAAACTAACCAGCATCAAAAGTTGAGTCATTTGGTCAAGTTGAGATTTTGATCTTCTGAAGTTCTTACCTCACTGAACAAGGATTTTCGTCAAATCAGCATCAAAAGTTAACTCCTTTCGTGGAGTTGAGATTTTAGACTTCTGAGATGCTTATCTCGGGAAATAAGCATTTTCGTCAAACCAGCATCAAAAGTTGAATGTCTTGGTGAAATTGAGATTTTGTCTTCTGATATGCTTATCTCTCTGAAATAAGCACGTCAGTGAAAACAACATCAAAAGTTGAGTCATTTGGTGAAGTTGAGATTTTGATCTTCTGACGTGCTTTACTCGCTGAAATAAGCATGTTAGTCAAACGAACATAAAAAAATTGTGCAATTTGGTGAAGTTCAGATATTAATCTTCTGAAGACCTTAACTCGCTGAAATGAGCATTTTAATCCAAGCAGCATCAAAAATTAAGTCACTTGGTGAAATTGAGATTTTTGCCTTCAGAAATGCTTGTTCTCCTTAAACATGCATGTTAGCCAAGACAACATCAAAAGTTGAGTTATTTGGTGAAGTCGAGATTCTTCACTTCTGAAGTGCTTATTTCACTGGAGGAAGCCTGTTAGTCAATCGAACATCAAAATTTGAGTCATTTGGTGAAGTTCAGATTTTTGGCTTCTGAGGTGCTAAACTCGCTGTCAGAAACATTTTAGTTTAAACAGCAGCAAAAGTTAGGTCATCTGGTGAACGTTAGATTTTAGTCTTCCGATATGATTATCTGAGTGAAATAAGCGTGTTAGTCAAAACAATACCAATAATTAAGTCATTTGATGAAGGTGGGATTTTTGAATTCTGAAGTGCATATCTCACTCAAATAAGCATATTAGTCAAAAAAACAACGGAAGTTTAGTTTTTTTGTGAAGTTCAGATTTTGAACTTCTGAAGTGCTTAATTCGCTGAAAGAAGCATTTTGATCCAACTGGCATCAAAAGTTGAGTCATTTGGTGAAGTTGAGATTTTAGTCTTCTGAAGTGCTTAACTCGCTGAAATAAGCATGTCAGTCAAAACAACAACAAAAGTTGAGTCATTTGGTGAAGTTGAGATTTTTTTTCTCCTGAAGTGCTTATCTGACTGAAATAAGCATGTTGTCAAAACAGCATAAAAAGTTGAGTGCCTTTTTGAAGTTGAGATTTTGGTCTTCTGCTCTGCTTATCTCGCTGGAATAAGCACGTTTCTCAAAACAACATCAAAATTTGTTTCATTTGGTGAAGTTGAGATTTTGATCTTCTGAAGTGCTTAACTCCCTGAAATGAACATGTTAATCAAACCAACATCAAAAATTGAGTCATTTGGTGAAGTTCAGATTTTTGTCTTATGATGTGCTTATTTCGCTGAAATAAGAATTTTAATCCTACCAGCATTAAAAATTAAATCATTTCGTGAAGTTGAGATTTTTGCCTTCTGAACTGCTCAACTCCGCTGAAATAAGCATGTTATTCAAAAAAAATCCAAAGTTGAGTCATTTGGTGAGGTTGAGATTTTTAACTTCTGCAGTCCTCATCTCACTCAAATAAGCATGTTAGTCGAAACAACATGAAAAATTGAATCATTTGGTGTGCTCAGATTTTAGTCTTCTCAAGTGCTAAACTCATTGAAATAAGCATTTTAGTCTAACCAGGATCAAATATCAAAATTCTCAAATTCACCAAATGACTTCAATGTTGATGCTGTTTTGACGAACGTACTGATTTCAGTCAGATAAACAGTTCAGAAAACCAAAATCTGAACTGCACAAAATTACTCAAGTTTTTATGTTGGTTAGACTGACATGCTTATTTGAGTGGGATCAGCACTTCAGAAATCAAAAATCTCAACTTCACCGTCTGACTTAATTTTTGATGCAGTTTTGACGAACATGCTTATTTAACTCAGAAAAGCACTTCAGAAGACCAATATCTCCTTTCACCAAAAATGTTAGTTTTTGATGTTGGTTTGAATGAAATGCTTATTCCATGAGGTAAGCACTTCAGAAGATCAAAATCTCAACTTCACAACATGACTAAACTTTTGATGTTGTTTTGACTAACATGATTATTTCAGCGAATTAAGCATATCAGAAGACTAAAATCTCAACTTCACCAAAGGACATAACTTTTGGGGCTGGTTTGACAAAATATGCTTATTTCAGTGAGATGAGCACGACAGAAGACAAAAATGTCAACTTCATCAAATGACTTGATTTTTTATGCTGGTCAGACTCACATGCTTCAGACTGATCATGCAAAAGTAGGAGATGTCATTGATAGCAAAGAAGATAATCAAAATTTACAGAGGCTTGTGGATCAGATGGAGATGTGGGCTGAGGATTGGTAAATACAATTGTATACTGATACAGTTGTGCACTTTGGAAAGTCAAACCAAGGTAAGATTTATACAATAAATGGTAAAGTCCTGAATTTCGCCCTCTGACAATGTTTCACTCATTCAGTACTGACCTACAACAAGGTGGGACAGCCTCAGGCAGACCCTCTGACAATGAAGCATTCCCTCAGGACAATAATCTTGAATTGTAAACTAATCTGTAATATTATTTGACCTGTTAAGTTCACAATACTTCCCGTGTCTCCTGTAGAATACGCAGTTGCTCTCACTCTAGCTCTTCCTCTGGGTATGCGAAGCTGCTTTCTTCCATACTACCCTCAGAAATAACGCTCGCCGTAACCCTAACCCTAGATTCAGCCCGAACGCTAACCCTCATGTGAACCCTAAGTCCAACCTCAGCCCAAATCCTAACCTCAGACTTAACCCAAACCATAACCCTCAGTTCCAACGCTGACCCGAAACTCACCTCTAACTCTTGCCTCAGCCCGAACACCTACCCTCAGCCATATAACGCAAGCCTCATCCCTACACTAACCATAGCCTTAGTCCTAAACCGAACCTCGTTTCAGACCTACTCCTAACCGAAGACATACAGTCTCCGGGACAGAAACCCGAAGGCACACAGCCCCCGTACAGAAACTCGAAGACAGAGACCCCTTTCAATTAACTGTAAAACACGGAGCTCACTAAAAATAATGCCTAAAACATAGACATCCCTGCAAATGAACCATGAAACACAAAGCCTTCTGGAAGTAATCTCCGACGCAGAATCTCGTTTAAACAAACGCGAAAAAGAGCCCCCTGTAAATACACTCAAGCACAGAGACCCCTTTAAATAAAAGCTAAGAAAGGTCCCTCGGGAAGTAAAATGTAAAAGACAGAGAACCATAAAACACAGAGACCTCTGTAAAGGAACCCTAAAACAGAGCCCCCTGTAAATAATCCAAAACAAAGAGTACCCTGTACAGAAACCCGAAACGTTAACTGTTTTGGCCTTCAGAAATGCTGCCAGACCTGCTGAGCTTTTCCAGCAAATTTGTTTTTGTTCCTGATTTGCAGCATCTGCAGTTCCTCCGGTTTTCAATTAACTAGGCAGTCAGTTAGATCAAAT
>NW_025973270.1:6467-9179 GCF_021869965.1 Rhincodon typus
CTCATTCATTCATAACTTTACTGACCACTCATTAGCGTACTGTGTTTACTATTACCGCATTTCATTCACTCATTCATAAAACTGCCATCATGCCGTACTTTTCACTAATAAAGGGAGACGAAATTGAAATGTTCCTTGCACCCCATTACTGCCTTTTCACAGTTTGAACCCTTGTTGCTCACAGTGTCCAAACTTGTGTCTACATCAGAGTCAATCCCTGAGTATGTGTTAATTTTCTAATCTATTCAGAACAATACGATCCCATCCATCGTGTCACCCGAAACTATGAAAAATTATAATGTTGATCAGCCCTCAACAAACGTCTCCCAGGAGTTGAATATCTTGCGGGACATCAAACAAGTTTTTGGCGTTACTACGTCTCTGTCAGACACATATTGAATAGGGTTCGCGTTCCCTTTAAGAAAGCTACTTTCAAAATAGCGCTTCCGTGAAATTGAATGAAAGAATGAGTAAACCGGCAATGGTGAAATCTCAAGAGCCAGCCGCGGTAATCAGGCTAATAAACTTCCTGCTGTCATAAAGTAATTCGCACCGCAGTCAAATCATATAGGGTTGATAATCTTTCTGGCATTCTCTAACTTTAAAAGAATAAAAGGAACCACACCCTTCATTGCTCTACTTCAAATACCTCAGTCCTGACCCGGTGACAATGAGGCACTCCCTCAGTCCTGACCCGCTGACAATGAGGCGCTCCCTCAGTCCTGACCCGCTGACAATGAGGCGCTCCTTCAGTCTTGAGTCGCTGACAATGAGGCGCTCCCGCAGTCCTGACCCGCTGACAATGAGGCGCTCCCTCAATTCTGACCCTATTACAATGAGGGTCTGCCTCAACAGTGACCGGCAGACAACGCTACACCTCCCCATTGCTGACTCTTTGTCAAAGAAGCATTGCCTCAGACTGTGATGTACTATCTCAATCCGAACAATTCGCCGTGCTGTACTGGGGGCTGTGTTATTTAGTGTTGATTTACAGTGGGCTTGTGTTTTAGGCTTTATTAATCGGAAGCTCTGTGTTTTAGGGTCGCCTCTGAGAGTTTATTTACAGGAAGCTTAGTTTTACGGAGGATTTGCAGGGGGCACTGTTTCAGGGTTTATTTACTGGGAGGTCTATATTTTACACTTTTTTTCCAGGGGACTCGGTCTTCTTTGGTTTCTTACTGGGGGCTGTGTCTTTTACACTTTATTTCCTGAGGGACCTCTCTTCGGTTATACATAAAGAGGTCTCTTTGCCTAAGGGTGTATTTACAGGCGGCTCTGTTTTTAGCAGTTTTTCAAATGAGACTCTGCGTCGGAGAATATATACAGGAGGTTGTGTGTTTCAGAGTTCATTTACAGGGATGTCTGTGTTTTACGGTATCTGTACATGATGGTCTGTGTTCTAGGGATTATTTAGAGTGATCTGTGTTTTACAGGTTACTGAAAGGCGTCTCTGTCTTCCGTTTTATTTACCGGGGTCTGTTATTTACAAGTACGTCTATCTTTTCAAAGTTTATTTGTAAGGTGCCCTGTCTTACGGATAATTTACAGGTGGGCTGAGTGTGGGGTGTAATTACAGGTGCTCAGTGTTTTCGGATTTATTTAGACGGAGGCCTGTGTTTTACCTTCGACTTCCTGGGTGATGTGTGTTAGAGTTCATTTAAAGGGGTCCTGTATTTGAGGGTAGAATTTCAGTGGGCTTTGTTTTTAAGATTTGTTGAAATGGGGCTCTGTTTATTAGGGTTATTTACTGTGAGATCCGTTTTACGGGTTATTGAAAGGAGTTCCTGAGGGTATATTTACAAGCGGCTCGTTGTTTGAGGGCTTTTGTGCAGGGCTGAGGCTCGCGTTAGAGGTGAGCGCTGCGGCGAAGGGTTATGGTTTGTTTCAGGCCTGAGGCGAAGGTTAGGATTTGGGTTTGGCCTGAGGTTAGGCTCAGAGCACAGACAAGGGTTAGTGTTGTCAAATGGTCCGCAGTGAGGTATTGCAGCAGTGTCAGTGGGTCAGAACTGTGGGAGAGTATCAGTCATAGGGTCAAGACTGAGGCTGAGCCTTATTCTAAATTCTTATTGGGGGAGTGCTACATAATTAAATTACATAATTTTTAAAAATGAGGCATCGGCTGAATGTGATTCTCTGACAATAGGTCTGAATTTCGGGTTAATGTTTTGGGGTAGGGTTATTTCTGGGGGCAGGGAGAAAGAAAGCAGCTTTGCATACCCAGAGACAGAACCAAAGGGACGGCAACTGCGTATTCTACAGGAGACTCGGGATGTATTGTAAACTTAATACGTCAAATAGTATTACAGATTAGTTTACAATTAAAGATTATTGTCCTGAGAGAATGCCTCATTGTCAGAGGGTCCGCTTGAGGCTGTCCCTCTATGTTGTAGTGTCAGTACTGAAGGAGTGCGCAATTGTCAGAGGATCACATTCAGCCGATGCCTCATTTTTAAAATTAGGTAATTTAGTTATGTAGCACTCCCCCAATAAGAATTTAGAATAAGGCTTAGCCTCAGTCTTGACCCTATGATTGATACATTCCCAAAGTTCTGACCCACTGACTCTGCTGCAATACCTCAGTGCGGACCATTTGACAATGAGGCACTGCTTCAGTACTGAAGCTCTGACAGTAAAGACTATCTGACAATGAGGGAGTGCCTCAGTCTGACATTGTCACAATGCTGCAATCGTGTGGCACTCCCACAAGTCTAA
>NW_025973271.1:0-9176 GCF_021869965.1 Rhincodon typus
CTGACCCTCCGACAGTGCGGCACTCCCTCAGCACTGACCCTCCGACAGTGCGGCACTCCCTCAGTCCTGACCCTCCGACAGTGCGGCACTCCCTCAGCACTGACCCTCCGACAGCGCGGCTCTCCCTGAGTGGTATGATTCGCAGTTCCGGAAATTGGTGACAATTGAAAGCTGTGATATTGGGGTTGCTCTCTATTGCACATGGTCATGACTTCCCTGGAACGTTAACAGCCTCTATCTCCCTGTGTGCGCTGAGCTGTGGAGCCTATGATTGAAAGCAGTGTCAGAGATAAAGTGGGATGAACTTCCCACTGGGAGACAGCAGTGGACCTGGGGAAACCCTTTCCACACTCACTGTGATTCCCCAGTGTCAGCAGTAAGCCAACGATCCCAATCCCTCAGTCTGATGCTAAACAGATTTCACACTTCCACAGGTCTGGACCATTCAGCTTATCTGGAGCATATTAATTATCCAACCATGGACTGTAAGCACATTGCAACCACTCATTTTCCAAAACAGTGAGTTGCTAGTCACTTGTGGATTACAAATTTCAACATTTCAGAGCGTGCGATTGTCAGGTTGAATTTCCAAAAGCTGTTGGAATAATTTGCAGCTGGAAGCAAGTTTCAGTGCACACAGACAAATCAGAGAAGGGTCTGTGAAAATCATTTATTTTTCTTAAAGCCAAATATATAAATTTAACTGAACGTAAAAGTGAAGTATAAAGATTAAAGATGTGACATGGTCATGTACAAGTCAATATGAGGAAGGTAAAGGATAAGACCATCAGACATAGGTACAGAGTAGGCCATTCAGCCCATCGAGTTTGCACTGCCATTCAAAGACATCATGGCTGTTTAGATAATCCTCATCTCCGCTTTCCTGCCTTTTACCATAATCACTGATTCCCTTCCTGACTCTGTCTCTCTCAGCCTTGAATATACTCAATGACCCAGCCTGAACAGCCCTCTGTGGTAAAGAATTCCACAGGTTCACTCCTCTCTGAGAGAAGAAATTCGTCCTCATCTCTGTCTTAAATAGATGATCCAATATTCGGAGAATATTCACTCTGGTTATAGACTCTCCCACAAGGAAAAACAACTGACCTTCATCTCCCCTGTCAAGTCCTATAAGAATCTTATATGCTTTAATGAGGTCACCTCTCATTCTTCTGAATTCTAATGAGAACAGACTTAATCTACTTAACCTCTCCTCATAAACCAGTCCCTCCTGATCTGCTTTCACACTAGTGATACAGGCAATGTCCTAATGGTAATATCACTGGACTGTTAATCCAGAGACCCACATAATGCTTTGGCGACCTGGGTTTGAATCCTGCCACAGCAGATGGTGGGATTTGAATTCAATAAAAAATATGGAATTAAGAATCTAATGATGGCCGTGAACCCATTGTTGATTGTTGGGAAAAAAAACCCATCTGGTTCACTAATGTCCTTTCAGGAAGGAAACTGCCATCCTTACCTGGTCTGGCCTACATGTGACTCCAGACCCACAGCAATGTGATTGAATCTTAACTGCCCCCTGGGCAATTCGGGATGGGGCAATAAATGCTGCCTAGCCAGTGATGCCCTCATCCCGTGAATGAATATAAAAAGACAACATTTTCTTAGATAAGGAGACCAAAACTATTCACAATATTCCAACTGTTTTGTGACTAGTGTCTTGTGTAGTTTTAGCAAACCCTCCCTACTATTATATTCGATTCACTTTAAATAAAGGCCAACATTCCATTTGCCTTCCCCATTACCAGGTAAACTTAGATGCTAGCTTTTTGTAATTCATGCACAATGACTCTCAAATCTCTCGGTAGCTTTCCACAGCCCGGCTGCATTTAAATCATATTCTGCTCCTCTGTTCTTTCAGCCGAAGTGCTTAACCTCACATTTCCCTGTGTCATATTCCAACTGGTATATACTGATGATCTGCATTCTCTCTACGGACGCTGCCAGAACTATTGAGTTTTTTCTGGCAATTTCTGATTTTGTTGTTGTTAATAATGTAGATCTCGGTGTGAAGGGGATAATTTCAAAGTTTGGAGATGTCACCAAACTTGGAAGAATCGTAAGCTGTGAGGGGGACAGTGTGGAACTTCAAAAAGACATTGACAATTTGGTCAGAGATAGTAAGAACTGCAGATGCTGGAGTCAGAGATAACACAGTGTAGAGCTGGATGAACACAGCAGGCCAGGCAGCATCAGAGGAGCAGGAACGCTGATGTTTCGGGTCTGAAGAAGGGTCCCGACTCCGCAATTTGGTGGAGTGGGTGGATAGGGGGCAGATGAAGTTCAATGCAAAGAAGTGTGAGGTGATGCCCTTTGGTCAGAAGAATGTTGAAAGACTAAACTAGGGGGTACAATTCAAAAAGGGGGTGCAGGAGCAGAGGGACCTGTATATATATGTGCACAGATCATTGAACGTAGCAGGACACATAGAGAGAGCAGTTGTTAAAGCGCGCAGTTGGCTTTATTAATTGGGAAGAGGAGTACAGGAGCAAGAAGGTGATGTTGAACTTGTTAGACCTGAGCTGCAGTACTGTGTCCAATTGTGGGAAAGATGTGAACACATTGGAGAGAGTGCAGGAGCAGTTTACAGGAATGTTTCCAGGGATAAGAAACTTCCACAATGAGGATTGAGTGTAGAAATTGGGACTGTTCCCCCTGGAAAGAAGAAGATTGAGAGGAGATTTGACGGAAGTTTTCAAAATCATGAGCTGGCTGGACAGTAGACAGGGAGAAGTTGTTTCCATTCGCAAAAGAAACAAGAATGAGAGGGGCATAGATTTAAAATTTAAACAAAGCAAAGGCAATGTGAGAAAAAGAAGTCCTTTCGCTCAGCGAGTAGTCAGTGTGTGGAATGCACTGCTTGGAAATGTGGTGGACGCAGGTTCGGTTCAGGCATTCAGGGAGGGGAACTGAATGATTATTTGGATAGTAATGGTATGCAGGAAATGCACAAAAGACAGAAGACTGGCACTGGGTAACAGATCCTGTCCAATGGGCCAAATGGTCTCCTTCTGAACCAGAATAACTCGGTGATTCTCACTCTGTGATTCAGTGATCTGCTAAGTTTTTAACCAACTCACTTAACCTGTCTATACCCCCCTGCAGACGCTGTGCCACCCTCACCACTTGCCTTCCTATCCATTTTGTGTCATCCACAAACCTGTCTGTATAACATTCACTTTCCTCGGTCCCAGCACTGATATCTCTGGCAATTCACTTCTTACAGGTTGCCATTCTGAAACCACTTTTATCCCACCTCTTTGTTTTCTATCAGACAGTCCTCTATCCATGCTCCGAAACTATCTCCAACACCATACGCTCTCCTCTTATTAATGTGTGGTACCTTATCAAACGCCTTCAGAAAATACACATGTATTACATCCACCTTCCCCTATAAATACCCTGTTTATTACCTCCTCAAAAGAATTCTGGTAAGTTTGCCAGGCATAATTTTCCCATCAAGAATCCAGGATTTGTCCTGCTTTGTGTGTACAGGACATTCCTGGGCAATTTTCCCAATTTTATTGGGTAGATACCAGTGTTGTAACTGTACTGGAACAGCTAGGCTAGGGGAACGGCAAGTCTTGGAGCATAAATCTTCAGTACTATTGCTGGAATGTTGTCAGGACCCATAGCCTTTTAAGTATTGGTACAAAATCTAAAATCACATGGGATTCAGGGTGGGCTGGCTAGATGGATACAAAACTAGTTTGGTCACAGAAGACAGAGGGTAGCGGTGGAAGGGTGTTTTTCAGAATGGAGGCTGGTAACTAGTGGTATTCCCCAAGATCAGTTTTAGGTCCTCTGTTGTTTGTAGTATATGTAAATTGTCTGGGGGAAAATGTGCATGGTCTGATTATTAAGTTTGCCGATGACGTGAAGATTGGTGGAGTTGCTGATGATTGTGAAAGGATACAACAGGATATGGATAGATTGGAAACTTAGGCACAGAAATGGCAGATGGAGTTTAATCCAGACAAAAGCCTGGTTCGGCCACATCTGGAGTATTGTGTCCAGTTCTGGTCACCTCATTACAGGAAAGATGTGGAAGCATTGGGAAAGGTGCAGAGGAGATTTACCAGGATGCTGCCTGGAATGGAAGGAAGGTCTTACGAGGAAAAGTTAAGAGAGCAAGGGCTTTTCTCTTTAGAACGCCGAAGAATGAGAGGTGACTTGATAGAGGTGTACAAAATGATCACAGGTATAGATAGATTAGACAGCCAGAGACTTTTTCCTAGGGTGGGAGGTAGCTATTACGAGGGGGCATAGTTTTAAAGTGAGTGGAGGTAGATATAGGGGAGACGTCAGAGGTAGGTTCTTTACTCAGAGAGTGGTCGGGGTGTGGAATGCATTACCGGAGAGGGTAGTGGAGTTGGCCTCATTAGGGGCATTTAAGCGGCTATTAGATAGGCATATGGATGATAGTATAAGGTAGGGGTGGAGGTTAGATAGACCTTAGGATTAGGGTAAAAGTTCGACACAACATCGTGGGCCGAAGGGCTTGTACTGTGCTGTACTGGTCTATGTTCTAAATGTGGGGTGATGCATTTTGGAGAATCAAATTTAGGTGTGAATTACACTGTAAATGGCAGAACCGTGAGGAACATTAACATTCAGACAGATCTGGGTGTGCAGGCCCACAGTTCCCTGAAAGTGGCAACACAGGTACCCAAGGTGATTAAGAAGGCATATGGCATGCTTGCCTTCATCGCCCGGGGCATGGAGTACAAGAGTTGGCAAACCATGTTGCAGCTATATAAAACCCTTGTTAGACCGCATTTGGAGTATTGTGCGCAGTTTTGGTCCCCACATTACCAGAAGGACGTGGAAGCTTTGGAGAGAGTACAGAGAAGGTTCACCAGGATGTTGCCTGGTTTCCAGGACATTGACAATGAGGAAAGGTTAAAAAGTCTAGGATTGTTTTCACTAGAAAGATGGCGGCTGAGAGGAGACCTGATAGAGGTCTACAAAATTATGAGAGGCATAGATAGGGTGGATGGTGAGATGCTTTTTCCCAGGGTTGAAGTTTCAATTACAAGGGGGCACAGGTTCAAGGTGAGAGGGGGAAAAGTTTCAGGGAGATGTGGGGGGGTAGTTTTTCACGCAGAGAGTGGTAGGAGCCTAGAATGCACTGCCAGAGGAGATGGTGGAAGCAGGCACATTGGCGACATTAACGAGGCATCTGGATAGTTACATGAATAGGGAGAGGATAGAGGGATACGGATCGAATAAGGGCAGAAGTTTTGTGCTATAGTTTAGTCAGGGCATGATGGTCAGCACAGGCTTGGAGGGCCGAAGGGCCTGTTCATGTGCTATACATCTCTTTGTTCTCTTTTTGTTCTTTGTATCTCGTCCCTCCAACCTTTTCTTAATACGACTGGAGTGAATTGAATTGACTGAAGACTGGTATCTGTGATACTGGGGCCCACTGAAGGAGGCTGAGATCAATTATCCACTCGGCACTTCTGGCTGAAGATTGCTGCAAATGCTTCAGCCTTATCTTTTGCCCTGATGTGCTGGGCTCTTCCATCATTGAGGATGGGGATATTTGTGGAGCCTCCTCCTCCAGTGCATTGTTTAATTGCCCACCACCATTCACAACTGGATGTGGCAGGACTGCAGAGCTTAGATCTGATCTGTTGGTTGTGGGATCGTTTAGCTCTGTCTATCTCTTGCTGTTTTGCTCTTTGGCGTGCAAGTAGTCCTGTTTCGTGGATTCACCAGGTTGGTATCTCATCTTCAGGTAAGCCTGGTGCTGCTCCTGGCATACCCTCCTGCACTCTCCACTGAACCAGGGTTGATCCCCTGGCTTGATGGTAATGGTTGAGTGGGGGATATGCCGGGCCATGAGGTTACAGATTGTGCTGGAGTAAATCTTTATTTAACTACAAACAAGGTGCCATGCTCAAAGAGCATTTCTTTCTCAATAAGGTCAGGACAGTAGATCGGGAGAAACTGCTCTCATTATGAAAGAATCAGATAAAGAAGGCACAGATCTAAAGTAATTCACAAAAGATGTGAAGGTGATGGAGAGAAAATGATTTTATGCAGCAAGTAGTTGGTGCCTCGAAGACACTGCCCGAGTGTACAGTGGGGACTGGGTCAATTCACATTTTCAAATGGGAATTAGACTGAAGAAAAGAAAAATATACAGGGGGTGCAAGGAGGATAGTGTTTTTTTAAAATTCATTCACAAGATGAGGGCATCTCTGGCGGGGCCATTATTTATTACTTATCCCTAACTGCCCAGAGGGCAGTTAAGAGTCAACCACATTGCTGTGGGTCTGGAGTCACATGTAGGCCAGACCAAGTAAGGATGGCAGTTTCCCTTCCTGAAAAGACAGCAGTGAACCAGATTGACACTGGATTCATGGTCATCATTAAGTTCTTAATTCCAGGCTTTTTTGAAATTGGAAATTAATTCAAATCCCAGCATCTGCCATAGTGGGATTCAAACCCACATCCCCAGAATATTACTGGGTCTCCACATTAATAACTTAATAATAGTACCACTAGGCCATCATCATCCACCACCCCCTCTCCCCCAAACTTATTTAGTGAGCCAGCAGAGACACAGTGTGTTGAACACAGCCTCCTTTTGCACTGTAATGATTCGCTGATGTGTGAGCTCTTACAAAGAGGCTAAGAAAGACAACAGCCCGGCAAATAGATCATTCAGCAGCTGTCTAAGTGTTCTCATCCCCAGCGTTTCGTTTCCAGCTCAGCCTATCACAGCAAGATCCGGCGGTGACATATTCAGAAAAAATGTGTAATTTCACTTTTGAGATGGTTTCTGATTGCTGTAATGAAACTAACTGAGGAGCACTGAGAAATTGGGATGGTTTCCAACAGCAAGGGAGCCTTGGGACATTGAATGAGACAAACGTGTGCTGAGCACTGATACCTGATCACTGCCTACTTGGAGCCAAATACAACAGGCAGCCTGAATAATCACTACCCCAAACACAGCAAGCTCCACTCCATCATCACCTACAGCAGGACAGCAAGACCAGTTTCTTAAGCGCTGATCAACTTCAGGAATTCTCCAACACAGCTGGCTGTGTTTCAGCTACCAGTCTCCATCAGATGCTGCTGGATTGACTACATTACACAGTCGTCTGAACCTCCCCCATTACATTTTATAAACAGCTTTCTCTTTAAGCACACAACTGAAATGTACAGCTGGTCATTACCGGTCTGCGCTCATGTAAATTACTGATCATCACTAATTCAATGCTGATCCACCTTTCTGTCTCCAAAAGGCGATGATTTTAAATAGGGACAATCACCTGCAGTCGTGGCTGAGTGGCTAAGGCGATAGAATCAAAATCCATTGGGATCTTCCTATGCAGGCTTACATCCTGCCAACTATTAGTTTATAATTTTAAACACTTCTTAGGGTCTTGTGGTATTGTCCCCATCTCTGGACCAAAAATTTAAGGCCCACTTTCCACAGAGGGGGATCTGTTTTAAAAATATAAAGTGAAGTTCTTCAGCCTCAATGCAGCCCCTCCTGTATAGTTAGGAGCAACTTGGATCAATTTACAATTTGAGCAGGTTAAAGGTTCAACGTTGTTGGCATTGAAAGGTGACAGAACCAATCAGACATACACAGCCAATCAGAACAGGATCCCCAAGAGGGATCTGGGCAATGGAGTCCATTAGATCCCTAGAATCCCAGCTCTTAGGATATGCACTGCTGTTGAGGCACCTTGAAATTGTTGGTCACATGATCATGGATTGTGGAACAGGATTTTGTAAAGTTCGAAACCTTTTGAGTGAGAGCGAAAAAAAAAGGGTCCCATCAGATTAGAACACAGCAACATGAATGCTTGTGTTCAAATAGGAAGGGAGGCAGGAGACTATAGGCCAGTTTGCTTGATGTCTGTCGTGGGGAAGGGGTTGGGATCCATCATTAAAGACATTGTAGAAAACTCAAGATAATTAGGGACTGTCAGCAAGGCTTCATCAAAGTGGAGGTGACGGCTTAATGGTACAATCACTGAACTCTTAATCCAAAAACCCAGGTAATGTTCTGAAGAACTGTGTACCAATCCTGCCATGGCAGATTGTGGAATTTGAATTCAATTAAAACCCTGGGATGAAGATTCTAATGATCACCATGAATCTATTGTCAATGGTCTGGAAAAAATCCCATCTGGTTCACTAATGCCCTTCAGGGAAGGAAACTGCCATCCTCACCTGGTCTGGCCTACATGTGACTCCAGACCCACAGCAATGTGATTGATTCTTAACTGCCCTCTGGGCAATTAGGGATGGGCAATAAATGCTACCTAGCCAGTGGCACCCTCATCCCATGAATGGATAAAGAAAGATCATGTTTCACTGATTCATGAAAGCCTTTTTAAAGGGGTAAGATGGGCTGTAGATGTCGGTGGTGGGGGGGGGGGGGGAGCGTGGGGGGGGGGGGGCAGGTGGCGGCAATAGAGGAACTGTACTTGGATTTCCAGAAAGAATTTGAAAAGATGCCACATTAAAGATTGTTACAGAAAATAAAGTCATGGTTTAGGGGGTAACAGAGTAACGTGGGTAGAAGACTGGCTAGCTGGCAGAAAACAGAGTATGAAGAAATGGGTCTTTGTTGATTGTCAGGATGCAATGAGTGCAGTTCCCCAGGGAGTCTGTGCTAGGACCTCAACTTTTTACAATTTACATCACTGATACGAGTGGGGATTGTAAAGAGGTCGGCCAGGTGGACTTCATATAATATGAGTTCCCGGATTGGGGCTGTTAATCGGATTCAATCAGGGAGCCCTGGCTAACAGATATAAATAGGAGGGTCAGGGGTTGTGTTCACTCCGAGAGCTGGCTCTGAGGAAGCTGGATCAGTGTCAACAGCTCTCCACGTGCAAATAAAGGGTGACATGGTGATGGGAGTGGAGTGATTTCAATATGGATGAGGGGAGTGAATGCATGGTGGATAAATTCACAGACAACACAGATAGTTCAGAAAGGGATCTGTAGATGGACAGAGGTTAAAAATCTGGCAGGTGGAGTATAATGTGGGAAAATGTAAAGTTCTTCACTTTGGAAGGAAGAATAAAAAACCTGAGTATTATTTAACCAGAGAATGAGTGTGGAATTCGGAGGTGCAGACGGATCAGGATGTTCCAGTGCATGAGGTACAGAAC
>NW_025973272.1:0-6339 GCF_021869965.1 Rhincodon typus
GCAGGCCAGGCAGCATCAGAGGAGCAGGAAAGCTGACTTTTTGGGTTGGAACCCTTCTTCAAAATTTCTGAAGAAGGGTCCCGACCCAAAACGTCAGCTTTCCTGTTCCTCTGATGCTACCTGGCCTGTTGTGTTCATCCAGCTCCACACTGTGTTATCTATCTATTCCAAATCTGTTTTCCAGTACTTGGCCCATAGCTTTATATTTCATAGAATCCCTACAGTGTGGAATGAGACGCTATTATTAAAGAAGTTGGAGCCAGGCACTTGGATAAATTCAAAGTGATTAGGCAGAGTCAACATGGTTTTGTGAAAAGAAACTCCTGTTTAGCCAGAGATGACAAGGTGTAGAGCTGGATGAACACAGCAGGCCAAGCAGCATCAGAGGAGCAGGAAGGCTGATGTTTCGGGCCTAGACCCTTCTTCAGAAAAGATGTTTAGCCAATTGTTATGATCTCTGCTGATGATGTTAACAGACAAGTCAGACCTCAGACTGAAATCTGGCTTGTTTTTTTTTAAATTTAACAAGATGGTCTTTCACTAAAACACACAACCAATCTGTAGCATTGTGTCATTAACAATAAAACTGTTATTTCACAAAGAAAATAATGAAATAGTGTAAGTCTTCTTATATGTACTCAATTTTTTAAAAAAAATTGAAGTAATAAAATACAATATTCTATCTATCCCAACAGCCTATTCCTTCATAGTACTCAAACTCCAGAGAAAATTATCTATCACATCCATTGGTTTGACCGAACTGTGTCTTCTGAGTTCCTGATCTTGAAAGTTTGTTCACCTCTTTCTAAGCTTAATTGTGAATAGTCAAGGCTTTCTCAGCTTCAAGTAATCCCTTCAATGGGGTTCCATAAAATCAGAAGTAGATTATAAGAGGTGACTTATTTGAAAAATATAAGATCTTTGAGCGACCTTGACAGAATAGATGGGAGAGAAGACATTTCCTCTTATGAGAGAATCTGGAGTTGGGGATCACTGTTTAAAAATCAGGGTTGTCCTTTAGATAACATGAAGTTTTTCTCAAAGGCTAGAGAGTCTTTGAAAAGCTAATGAAAGGAATTCTTGAACATTTTTAAGACTGAAGTGGATAGATTATTGATAAATGAAGGGGTGAAAAGTTATCAGGTTTCAATATGAAGTATTCAGATTAGCCATGATCTTATTGAATATTGGAGCAAGCTTGACGGGCCGAATGGCCTAGGCCTGCTCCTTGTTTGTATCTGATTGGATAGCAAAGAGCCACTGAATATGTAGATCGAGCCTGTGATTTTTCTTTTCCTTTTTTTTTATCCAGATACGAGAAGAGACTTTTCTAAATCCTTTTGGAGAAATCCCAGTCTCACTCCAGGATTCTGTTCCTCGTTACTCATCTCCAGCTAAATTTTGAAAATTCCATTTCAACCTCTCAGTATTGGAACACTATGGGAGAGGGGTCTGTGCCTCTGGCATTCACCCTATAGCTGTTTGGTTCTGCTTGTCTGATATCTCTGACTGCTGTGTTTGCAGATAATTTTACAAGATTTGTTTCATTTTTGTTAAAAGTGAAATGAGATTGTTTGGTGTAATTTAATCTGCACCTTTAAATCTGAAAGAGGCGACTGAGTGTGGCACTTCAACAGTGAGAATCTCAGTGACTGTGTCACTGCATCAGTTTGTTTGCTCTCAGATAGAGGATGGTGTGTTAACACGGTGTGTTTATTACCTTGGCTGGTGCCTTTGCATCTGTCACTTGTGCACTGACTTTCTGAAATGTTGTGGAACAGACATTGTGAAAACACAACGTTCAGACACATCTGTGTAGCTGTTTGAGGAGAAGATCCTTTTCTTTTGTGCAGAATAATGAATGGTTCAAAACGTTGGAGAGCATGGTATTCGTTTCACAGATTGGATTATTGGTTGTGATAACTGATTCATTGTCTTACACAGGGTTCTGATTGTGATCTAAATTGCTGAAGCCACTGCTGTTTCAGGCAGAGAACTTTATACATAAGCCTGTGATGACACTGTTAGAACTTGTATTAAAAAACAATTTGGCTGAAACGGCTTGAACCTGACACTTTCTACCTTAACCTGGGCTAGGCTTCTATGAGAAAAAGGAACCAATTCCCCTCAGCAGTGATTCCACCCCCATCCTGTGCCAGTCCTGTGGGATACAGAGTGTTTAAACTGGCCAATTCAGATCAGTACTCAGACTGTTCACCTGTGAGTGCTTACCAGTTTCTGCGATGATAGTTGCACAGCCAAATAGCCCTGTAAATACTTCCTGATGTTGGTTCATGATGGACAGTTATAGGGTCTCAAAACAAAAGTGCTTGGTGCAGACTAATCAGAAAAGTGACTTCATCTTGAGGCCTGAATGAAAGGAGAGGCAATGAGACTCCAGTTGTATCTCCCTTATTACTGACTCCTCCCCGCCACTGGAAACAGTTGCTTTATCAAAAATGACGATTGAATAATTCAAACTCGTTAGTGGCCTAGAAACCAGAAACAGGAATAGGTCATTTGACACTTCGAACAACCTGCCCCACCATTCAATTTGATCACATCTGCTCATTCAACTTAGTCCCCTGATCCTGCTTTCTCCTTATACCTTGTGATCCTTTTAGCCCTCAGAGCTATATCTAACTCTTTCTTGCAGACAGTTTATGTTTTGACCTTAACAACTTTCTGCAGAGAATTCCCCAGCCTCACCACTTTGGTTGAAGAAATTTCTCCTTATCTCAGTCCTAAATGGTTTACGCTCTCTCCTGAGACAGTAACCTCTGGGTTCCGGACACCGTGGTCATTGGGAGCATCAATCCCAAGTTTACCCTGTCCAGTCCTGTTTGAATTTTATAGGTTTCCGAGATACCACACACCCCTTACTTCCATTCCCATCATTCTTCTAACACTAGTGAATATAGTCCTAACTGATCCAGTCTTTGTCGGTAGGTCCTGCCATCCCAGGAATTGGCCTTCGTTGCACTCTCTCTATGGCAAAAAAAAAATCCTTTCTCTTAAGGAGACCAAAACTGAACACATTACTCCAGGTGTATACAATATTTCTACCTGCAGTTTCTGTCTTCTCAGCACTCAATGGAAGTCTGTAGTTTTATGATAGTCAGTTGGTGGGTGGAGATTTGGATAAAACAAGTGTTTGTTTTGACTTCACCTTAAATTCACTGGGACTGTCCTGAATTAGGGCTGAGCCTAGCCCATACCACCCATGTCCTGTGAATGAATTTTTAAAATCTGTCAAATTGCTAAAAGGAAGTGTCAAAAAGTTTTGTAGATATTTTTACTCAACCTGTCCAGGTGTATTATGATGCACCTGCGGAGCAGATGGGATTTGAATGTGGGTCTTCAGTATTGTAGACAAACTTGAATCTGATTAATTGACTTTGTTCATTCACAAGAGTTTCATGTGGAATATTAACCAATCTCAACACTCGTTCCATCAGTGCAGCCCTTGCCTGCCTTCCTCATATTTGTTCAGTTTTGGGTAGAGGTGAGCTTCAAGGCTGCTGAGTGCTGAGGCCATAAGAAATGACTGACTATGCAAATAGGGGCTTCGTCCACTCCGACAGTTGCGATTTTCCCCAAATGAAGGATCAGAGAAAATACAGGAGTAGGCCATTTGGCCCCTCGAGTCTTTGTTGCCATTCACTGATCATGGACTCGGTTCCAGTCACCCATCTTCCACACCCCCCCACACCCACCCCATCTAGCAAAAACCAATAACTCTAACCCAAACACAATAATTGCAGCATCTTTGCATCATGAAGAGTTTAATTATTCTGTACAATCTGAGGAAAGGCTTCTTGAATACCGCCACAAGTTACTCTAGCTCTCCTGGGAGGTAGTGAGGGGGGATGAGTGCTGCTGCTGTGTGTCTTTTCTCACTTGTTAAGAAATTAAAGGTTGCACAGGCATTTGGCTGCATAGTAAAGAAGACAACAGTCAGTACAATGCAAGCTAAATCAGAACCCTGCTATTAAGATAAATCATGAAGACTCCTCAGCAATGACCTGGTAACAACGATCCCCAGTGATACATCTCTCCAGTGGGTAGAGTGTAAATCATTGCAGCACTCTGTGTTACCACTTCAATACGTAGCACTCAGAGCTCTTAGAGTTTCAAACCATCACTATCATATGAACTGGAAACGACAGAGAAGCCTGTGGAACCCTGTGTTCCCGTGAGAGAGTCTGTGTGTGTGTGTGTGTGTGTGTGTGGGAGCCGTACCCCAGTGAGGGGGTGTGTGCGCGCGCGCACGCGCTGTACCCCAGTGAAATGCAGTGCAGCATTTTGATTCAAACCAGAAGTCACTCCATGGCCTGGCCCTATTGTCTATTTTAAGGCACTCACCGTGTCTTGGACTTCCACAGCGATTCCCTTGCTCTTCAAAAGCATAAACAATTTAGGGTCCAGCCTCTGCATTCTCTCACCTAGCCCCAAAACCAGAATCTCTGCAACATAACAGAATCCAGCTGGTGAGACAGGAAGAGCAGCACATGGAATTAGTAGATTCCTTTTATGGTGTTACTGATATTCCTAGTATATACTTTCCATTCATAACTGCCCTGGAGATGGTGATAGTGAGCTGCTTCTTGAACCACAGCAGTGCGTTGGTATTTTTAATCACATACACAGAATTGCTACAGCACACCATTTGAGTAAGTGGGACTTGAACCTGTGCTTTCTGGCTCAGAGGTAGGCCCTAGTCTGTCTAATGTACACACAGTGTTACACAGAAAAATGCAGTGTGAGGTTCCTGATTCTTCCCCAAACCCCAGTCTTCAAAACTAAACAAAACATATACCAAGTTCTTACATACAAAAACAGAAGTTGCTGGAAGCTCAACAGGTCTGGCAGCATTTGTGAAGAAAAAATCAGAGTTAATGTTTCAGGTCCAGTAACACTGTTCTGAGGAAGGGTCACCAGACCCAAAACATTAACTCTTTTTTTTTTCCCCACAGATGCTGCCAGACCTGCTGAGCTTCCAGCAACTTCTGTTTTTTATCCTGATTTACAGCATCCACAGTTTTTAGTTTTTACCAAGTTCTTATATATCTGTCCTCACAAAGTAACCACTGCTCCTTTGATAAATTGTTTCCAGTGAGACAATGAATATTTTTTTTTACCAATTTTGGGTTCCAACATGTAAAACAGAGCAAGGCTATCCTCCGTGATGTCTTTGTAACTTCCAACCTAGATAGAGAAAACAAAAAAAAAACACACCAGAGTGTTAGCTCTTCCATCTGATTCTTAACTGACTTGAAACAGCTGCCCACTAGGATCATACCCTGAGGTCAAACAAGACACATTATGGCCACGAATTACCCCAATCACAGTCTAGAGTATCAATGATGGAAAACAGACTGATTTTACTGTTTCTACCCCAATGGGTCAGATCACCAGTAATCCTCTTATCACAGTGTCAATCAGTCAATAATCACGGCTGATAGATCAGCCACTTCTGTCTATGCCTTGAAGGGCAGGGGGAGGGGGTACTCTCAAATGGTCCTTAAAAAGGCCAGGCAGCTTGATTGTTATTAAACCTGTTAATTCCCTGCAATGTTTACGTGTACACGACGTTAGTATTAATAATTATTTTTGTCCACTTCCAATTAAAGAGAATAAATGGCACTGAACCCTACTTGCGAGAATTCATTAAAATTTCATTTCCTCAAAATCCAACTCAATACTCACATTCCACTGAAGTAGTGCCTGTGGGATCACTGCACATGGGCCAAAAACTCGGTTCCCATTGATGGTGAAACCAAGCTTGCTGTAGCCATCAATGAAGAGAGTATTGAGTGACTCTCGCTCCAGAGCATTCACTCTGGTGCGCTGGTACAGCTCATCGTCTGATGGTGTCATCTTGTAAGCTCGACAGGACTGCCTGCAGAGACACAGAGTCAAATCTGAGGTGTTTGTTTGCAGAACTGGGAGCCTCATCTGAGCCATCACAAACAATCTCGACACTTGCCCCACTAAAGGTGCCCAGTTACTCTGTCCTATATCCTTTCAGCCACACACACTTCCTTTCATATGCTCCTTAATCCCACCCCTGTCTCTGTCTCAGACTAGACTATTGTCCATCTGTCTGAAGCATTTAAATGATAGAGTCAAATCTTGTTCACTGATTCTTCTACAAATGAAGTGGGGAGCTTCTATTATTCTAAAGGTGCTACATAAATGTAAGTATTGTATTTGTTAAAAGCGCATCAGTGATTCCCTCTTTAACATCAATGATGTTTAGAGAGATTTTCTCATTGTCACTGCACTGTCGGAGGGTCAGTGCTGAGGGAGCGCCGCGCTGTCGGAGGGTCAGTGCTG
>NW_025973272.1:6349-9176 GCF_021869965.1 Rhincodon typus
TGCAGTTAATTGCTAAGTTTCCTCCGACACTGAATCGAAATTAATTTCACTTAAAGCACGAGGATCTGACCGACGTCACAGAAACGCATCTCCGTACCTTCCCCGGGCCATCCCCCGGATCCCGGCGCCGATTCCTCGCCAGACCGCGGCCACCATTGCGCTCCGCCCTGGGTCGGGGGTCAGGGTTCAAGGGTCAGCGACAAGGAGCCGTGTGGCAAGAGCGTCCCCTCAATGGCGCCCCCTCTGCTCCCACCTGCGGCCGTTCCCCGCTACTGCAGCTACCGTCTGCCTCCAGTCTCCAGCCCAGCAGCCCCAGTCTGATTGCATGATGTTTAGCACCATTCACAACTCCAGATATTGAACCAGTCCGTGTTCTAATGCAGCAAGACTTGGACGATACTTCGTCTGGATGAGTGCAGCTCCAACAAGAATCTAGACACTATCCAGGACATGCAGCCTAATGTACTGGGGTTAAAGTGAAGTCCTGTCATGTACTGCTGCTGGATTTCGAGAAAGCATTTCGCAAGGTTCCCCCTTAAAGGTTGTTGTTCCATAAAGTAGGAGCTAATGGTGTAGTAGGTAATATATTCGGTTGTCACAAACCAGAGAGAATATACAAATGATTCTTTGCCTGATTATCAAGATGTGATGAATGGAATCCCACAAGGGCACAGCTCAAGAGGGCCACTAGATTGATGCCTGGATTGAGTGGATTGTCGTATGAGGATAGGAGGGCTTGTTTGCACTGGAATTTAGAAGAACAAAGGGCAATTTGATTAAGTTTATAAGATCCTGAAATGGGGATTTTTTCAGCAATAACTTCTCTGCCTCTGGGGCAGAAGATCTGGGTTCAAGTCCAACCTGTGCTGGAACGTTTCAACATATCTGAACAGACTCATTCAAAATATTTGGTACGTACTGTTTGATTTAAGGATTCTTGTGGTGCAACGGTAGTGTCCTTTAAGCCAGAAGGTTCAGATTCAAGTCCCACTTACCCCACAGGCATGTATTAACATGGTCAATCAGGTCAATTTGAAGTTGGACAAGGACAAGAACAATGTTTCCTTTTGTGGGCAAGTCCAGAACTAGATGTCTCAGAGTTGTGTGAGTTTGGAACCCTGCCTCTGGTGGTGGTGGTGGTGGTGGTGGTGGTGTGGTCATGTCACAGAACATGTTTAAGGCAGAGGTAGATAAGATTCCTGTTAGGCAGGGAGCCAACGGTTATTGAGGATAGATGGGAATGTGGAACTCTAAAGACAAACAGATCTTCATCTTGTCAAATTGTAGAGCAGACTTGAAGAGCCAAAGCCTACTCCTACTTCTAATAAGATCCTATGCCCTACAATCTTCGATGATTTATGCACATTTCTCCAGGACCTGGTCTTCCTGCAGTGTCTCTCCATGCTCTTCCCACCAAAAGGAATCACTTAACAATTCTCTTCATTAATCTGCCACTTTTCCCTTTTACCAAACTAACTGCCTTTTTGAAATTCTAGATTCCCGCTCTGTGGATCATTATGCTTCCAGATGTTGTATTTGTTCCAGTGTTGCAGTGATAAAGAAGAACTGTAGGAAAAGAGAGAGCCAGTCCTGGATGTCTGAGGAAATAAAGGAAAGTATCAGATTGAAAAAACACACATACAAAAAAACAAAGATTAGTGGAAAACTAGTAGACTGGGAAATCTTTAAAGGCCAACAGGAAGTCACAAAAAAAGTTATAAAGAAAAGTAAGATAGATTATGAGAATAAACTAGCTCAGAATATAAAGGCAGCAATAGTTTCTATAAATATGTAAATCGTACAAGAGTGGCGAAGGTAAATATTGGTTCTTTAGAGGATGAGAAGGCCAATTTAATAACTGGGAATGAGGAAATAGCCGAGACATTAAACAATTATTTCGTGTCGGTCTTCACTGTGGACGACACAAATAACATGCCGAAAACTGATGGCAAGAAGGTTATAGCAGGTGAGGACCGAGAAACTACCATTATCACTAAAGAGGCAGTGCTGGGCAAGCTAATAGGGCTAAAGGTAGACAAGTCTCCTGGCCCTGATGAAATGCATCCCAGGGTACTAAAAGAGATGATGGGGGAAATAGCAAATGCACTAGTAATTATTTACCAAAATTCACTGGACTCTGGGGTGGTTCCCGCAGATTGGAAAACAGCCAATGTGACGCCACTGTTTAAAAAAGGAAGTAGACAAAAAGCAGGTAACTATAGGCCAGTTAGCTTAACTTCGGTAGTGGGGCAAATGCTTGAATCTATCATTAAGGAAGAAATCGCAAGACATCTGGATGTAAATTGTCCCATTGGGAACACCCAGCATGGGTTCATGAAGGGTAGGTCATGTTTAACTAATTTGGTGAAATTCTTTGAGGACACTACTTGCATGGTGGACAATGGGGAACCTGTGGATGTGGCGTATCTGGATTTCCAGAAGGCATTTGACAAGGTGCCACACCAAAGGCTGCTACAAAAGATAAAGTTGCACGGTATTACAGGAAATGTATTGGCATGGATAGAGGATTGGTTGACCAGTAGAAAGCAAAGAGTAGGGGTAAATGGGTGTTTTT
Source organism: Rhincodon typus (assembly GCF_021869965.1). Taxonomy (NCBI): domain Eukaryota; kingdom Metazoa; phylum Chordata; class Chondrichthyes; order Orectolobiformes; family Rhincodontidae; genus Rhincodon; species Rhincodon typus. The sequence goes on from NW_025973272.1 coordinate 8,925, forward strand.
CTGGTTGGCGGTCAGTGGCTAGTGGTGTGCCTCAGGGATCAGGGTTGGGACCACAAATTGTTTACAATTTACATAGATGATTTGGAGTTGGGGACTAAGTGTGGTGTGTCAAAATTTGCAGATGACACGAAGGTGAGTGGGAGAGCAAAGTGTGCAGAAGACACTGAAAGTCTGCAGAGGGATACAGATAGTCTAAGTGAGTGGACAAAGGTCTGGCAGATGGAGTACAATGTTGATAAGTGTGAGGTCATC
>NW_025973273.1:0-9176 GCF_021869965.1 Rhincodon typus
GCTGTTCCCGTTGTGGCCGCCTCCACATCGGGGAAACCAAACGGAGGCTTGGGGACCGCTTTGCAGAACACCGACGCTCGGTTTGCGCTAAACAACTGCACCTCCCAGTCGCAAAGCATTTCAACTCCACCTCCCATTCCTCAGACAACATGTCCATGCTGGGCCTCCTGCAGTGCCACAACGATGCCACCCGAAGTTTGCTGGAACAGAAAGTTATATTCCGCTTTGGAACCCTGCAGCCCAATGGTATCAATGTGGATTTCACAAGCTTCAAAATCTCCCCTCCACCTATCCCATCCCAAAACCAGCCCAGCTCGTCCCCGCCTCCCTAACCTGTCCTTCCTCCCACTTTTCCCCTCCTCCCACCTCAAGCGCCACCCCCATTTCCCACCTACTAATCTCATCCCGCCCCCTTTACCTGTCCGTCCTCCCTGGACTGACCTATCTCTTCCCTAACTCCACACCTACACTCAGCTTTACTGTCTCCATCCTTACATTACAGGTAACGTATTGGCATGGATAGAAGATGATTGACTGGTAGCAAATAAAGAGTAGGGGTTCGTGGGTGTTTTTCTGGTTGTAAGTCAGCGGCTCGTGGTGTGCCTCAGGGATCAGTGTTGGGACTGCAATTGTTTACAATTTACATAGATGATTTGGATTTGGGAACTAAGTGTGGTGTGTCCAAATTTGCACATGACACTGAGACGAGCGGTAGAGCAAAGTGTGCAGAAGACACTGAAAGTCTGCAGAGGGATATATCGTCTAAGTGATTGGGCAAAGATCTGGCAGATGGAGTACAATGTCGATAAATGTGAGGTCATCCATTTTGGCAGGAATAACAAAAAAAGGACTATGGTTTAAATGGTAAAAAATTGCAACATGCTGTTGTGCAGATGGATTTGTGTGTCCTTGTGCGTGAATCGCTAAAAGTCGTATTGCAGGTGCAGCAAGTAATTAAAAAGGCAAATAGAATTTTGTCTGTCATTGCTCGAGGGATGGAGTTTAAAAACAGCGGGGTAATGCTGCACCTGTATAGGGTCCTGGTGAGGCCGCACCTGGAGTACTGCGTGCAGTTTTGGTCACCTTACTTGAGAAGAGATACACTCGCACCAGACGGGGTGCAGAGGAGATTCACTCGGTTGATTCCAGAGTTGAGAGTGTTGGAGTATGAGGAGAGACTGAGTGTGCTGGGATTAAACTCATTAGAATTCAGAAGAATGAGGGGAGATCTTATGGAAACATACAAGATTATGAAGGGAATAGATAAGGTGGAGGCAGGGAGGTTGTTTCCACTCGCAGGTGAAACTAGGACGAGCGGGCACAGCCTCAAAATAAAGGAATCAAATGTAGGACTGAGGACAGGAGGAACTTCTTCACCCAAAGGGTTGTGAATCTGTGGAATTCCCTGGCCAGTGAAGCGGTTGAAGCTCCCTCGCTGAATGTTTTTAAGGCAGGAATAGATAAATTTATGAACTGTAAAGGAATTAATGTTTATGGCGAGCGGGCGGGTAAGTGGAGCTGATTCTCAAAAAGATCAGCCATGATCTTATTGAATAGCGGGGCAGGTTCGAGGCGCCAGAGGGCCTACTCCTGCTCTCAGTTCTTATGTTCTTATGTTATAATATTATAGTGCCTCACAAAAACCACAGAAAAGGATATTTTAAGGTGATTGACACTGCATTACTAAAGACGCGCGAGCGAGATGTTCTGAGGAAGGATCACCCGACCGGAAATGTCAACTCTGTTTTTTTTCCCTCACAGATGCTGCCAGACTTATTGAGCTTTTCCAGCAACTTTGCATTTTTTCCTGATTTGCAGCATCCGCAGTTCTTCCGGTTTTTACTATGTGTTTTGGTGTTTATTTACAGCGGGCTCTTTATTTATAGCTGGCTCTGTCTTTGAGGGTTTATTTGTAACGGGCCCTATTTTATGGATAATTTACAGGTCGGTTCGATGCTGGGGTGTATTGACAGGTGCTCTGGGTTTTCGACTTTATTTAGACGGAGTCCGGTGTTTTACATTTTGCTTCCTGGGGCATCTGTTTTAGAGGTCATTTAAAGGGGTCTGTGTATTTGAGGGTATAATTACAGGGGGTCCTGTTTTAGTGATTATTTGAATTAAGCTCCTTGTTTTACTGGTTATTGAAAGGGGTCTCTGTCTGAGGGCTTGTTTACAGGCGTCTCTGAGCGTTTATTTACTGGAGGCACAGTTTTAGGGAGGATTTGCAGGGTGTACTGTGTTTCAGGGTTTATTTACAAGGAGCTCTATATTTGACATGTAATTTACATGGGGCTTTGTCTTTTATTGTTTCTTACTGGGGGCTCTGTTCTACATTTTAATTCCTGAGGAACCTTTCTTACGTTATATGTAAAGGGGTCTCTGTGCTTGAGAGTGCAGTTACAGGGAGGTCTGTTTTTATCATTTGTTTAAATGAGGCTCTGCGTCGGAGATGATTTACAGAAAGCTTTGTGTTTCATGCTTCATTGCATATAAACCCTAAAACACAGACATCCCTGCAAATGAAGCCCTGTGTTTTAGGGTTTATTTATATGGAGTTATGTGCCGGGGAGCTCTGTGGTTTACATTTTACTTCATGAGGGACCTTTCTTCGGGTTTATTTAAAGGGTCTCTGTGCTTGACAGTTTATTGACAGGGGCCTTTTTTTTACTGTTTGTTTAATGAGACTCTGCGTTTTACCTTATGCTTCCTGGGCAATGTGTGTTCGAGTTCATTTGAAGGGGTCTGTGTATTTGAGCGCCTGTGTTTGAGGGTCTCTGTGCAGTCAGCTCCGTGTTTGAGGGCCGGGAGTACGGCTGAAGCTGGGTTTGGTTTGGGCCTGAGGCCATGGTTAGTGGAGGATGAGTCTAGCGTTAGCCTGACGATTATGGTTTGGTTAGGCTTTGGGCTGAAGTTAGGCTTCGGGCTTATGCGAAGGTTAGCGTTAGGCTGAATCCAGGGTTAAGGTTAGGGATATTTCTGAGAGTAGGGAGAAAGAAAGCAGCTTCGCATACCGAGAGCCGGAGGGAGAGCAACTGCGTATTCTACAGGAGACGCAGGATGTATTGTAAACTTAACAGGACAAGTATTATTACAGATTCATATGATCCCAGTACCAGGAGACACTGCCACAGAACTGACCCGCTAACAATGAGGAATAAACAATGAGGTCCAGGCAAGTATTGAAGCACTGTCAGAGGGACAGAACTGCTGGAGAGCATTATAATCAGAGAGTCAGTACTGAGGTAGCGCCTCATTGTAAGAGGGTCAGAACTAAGGAAGTGCCTCACATTTGTAGGGTCTCTAAAGAGGTAATGCAGCAGTACCAGAGGGTCAGAACTGTTGGGGTGCATGATTGTAAGACGGTCAATACTGAGGTAGTGTCTTATTCTCAAGGGGTTAGACTTGTGGGAGTGCCACACGATTGCAGCACTGTGACAATGTCATACTGAGGCACTCCCTCACTGTCAGATAGTCAGCTCTGTCAGAGCTTCAGTACTGAAGCAGTGCCTCATTGTCAAATGGTCCGCACTGAGGTATTGCAGCAGTGTCAGTGGGTCAGAACTGTGGGAGTTTATCAGTCATAGGGTCAAGACTGAGGCTGAGCCTTATTCTAAATTCTTATTGGGGGAGTGCTACATAGCTAAATTACATAACTTTTGAAAATGAGGCATCGGCTGAATGTGATCCTCTGACAATTGTGCACTCCTTCAGTACTGACACTGCAGCACAGAGGGACAGTCTCAAGCGGACCCTCTGACAATGAGGCATTCTCTCAGGCCAATAATCTTTAATTGTAAACTAATCTGTAATACTATTTGACCTGTTAAGTTTACAATACATCCCGAGTCTCCTCTGGAATACGCAGTTGCTCTTCCTCTGGTTCTGTCTCTGGGTATGAGAAGCTGCTTTCTTTCTCCCTGCCCCAAAAAATAACCTTACCCCAAACCTTAACCCGAGATTCAGCCCTAACGCTAACCCTTGCGTAAGCTCCGAGGCGAACCTCACGCCAAACCCTAATCCTAACCTTCGCCTCAGGCCTAAAACAAACCGTTACCATCAGCTCCCGCGCTGACCCCAAGCTCACCTCTAACGCCAGCCTCAGGCCTGCACAAAGGCCCTCAAAAACCGAGCCCCCTGTAAATATATCCTCTGAAACCCATTTCAATAACCCCAAAGACACAGAGCCCCATTTAAACTAATATCAAAAACAAAGTCCCCTGTAATTATACAATTAAATACACGGACCCCTTTAAACACACATCACCCAGGAAGTAGAAGGTAAAACAAAGGTCTCCGTCTAAATAAATTCGAAAACACTGAGCACCTGCAATTACAGCCCACACTCAGCCCACCTGTAAATTATCCGTAAGACAGGGCCCCTTCCAAATAAACTTTGAAAAGATAGACGTACTGATAAATAACAGTCCCCGATAAATAAACCCGAAGACAGAGACGCCTTTCATAACCTGTAAAATATGGATCACTGTAAATAATCCCTAAAACACAGAGTGTCGTGTACAGATACCCTAAAACACATACATCCCTGTAAAAGAACTCTGAAACACACAGCCTGTATATTCTCCGACGCAGAGTCTCATTTGAAAAAATACTAAAAACAGAGCCCCCTGTAAATACACCATTAAAAACAGAGACACCTTTATATATAACCGAAGAAAAGTCCTTCAGGAAATAAAGTGTAAAAGACACAGCCCCCAGTAATAAAACATAAAAGAATGAGTCCCCTCTGAGTAAAATGTAAAATGTAGAGCTCTCAGTAAATAAACCCTGAAACAGTAACCCCTGCAAATCCCCCCTAAAACTAAGCCTCCTGCAATTAAACTCTCAGAGGCGAACCTAAAACACAGAGCCTCCAATTAATAAAGCCTAAAACACAAGCCCACTGTAAATCAACACGAAATAAGACAGCCCCGAGTACAGCACGGCGAATTGCTCGGATGGACATATTGCAGCATAGTCTGAGGCAATGCCTCTTTGACAAAGAGTCAATACTGGGGAGGTGTAGTGTCGTCTGATGGTCATTGTTGAGGTAGCGCCTCATTGTACTCGGGTCAGGACTGAGGGAGCGCCTCATTGTACTCGGGTCAGGAGTGAGGGAGCGCCTCATTGTCAGCGGGTCCGGACTGGGGGATCGCCTCATTGTCAGCGGGTCATGACTGAGGGACCGCCTCATTGTACGAGGGTCAGGAGTGAGGGAGCGCCTCATTGTCAGCGGGTCAGGACTGAGGGAGCGCCTCATTGTCAGCGGATCAGGACTGAGGGAGCGCCTCATTGTCAGCGAGTCAGGACTGAGGGAGCACCTCATTGTCAGCGAGTCATGACTGAGCTATTTGAAGTCGTGCTCCCGGCCCTCAAACACGGAGCCGACTGCACAGAGACCCTCAAACACAGGCGCTCAAATACAGAGACCAAAATCTGAACTTCACCAAACGGCTCAAGTTTTGATGCTATTTAGACTAACATGCTTATTTGAGTCAGATAAGGACATCAGAAGTCAAAAATCTCAACTTCACCAAATGACACAACTTTTGATGCCAGTTGGTTTAAAATGCTTATTTCAGCGAGTTAAGCTCTTCAGAACACGAAAACCTGACCTTCACCAAATGACTCTAGTTTTGATGAAGGTTTGACTAACATGCTTACTTGAGTGAGATAAGCATTTCAGAAGTCAATAATCTCAACTTCACCAAATGACTAAACTTTTGATGTTGTTTTGAAGGACATGCTTATTTCAGCCAGTTAAGCAGTTCAGAAGGCGAAAATCTCAACTTCACCAAATGACACAACTTTTGATGTTGGTTTGACTAACATGATTCTTTGAGTGAGATATGCACTTCAGAAGTCAAAAATCTCAACTTCACCCAAGGACCTAACTTTGGACGCTGGTTGGACTAAAATGCTTATTTCAGTGAGACAACCACTTCAGAAACCAAAAATCTCAACTTCACCATATGACTTAATTTTTGATGCTGTTTTGACTAACTTGCTTATAGAACTCAGATAAGCGCTTCAGAAGACCAATGTCTCACTTCAGCAAAAATGTTAGTTTTTAATGTTGGTTTGAATGAAATGCTTATTTCATGAGCAAAGCAGTTCAGAAGATCAAAATCTCAGCTTCACAAAATGACTCAAGTTTTGATGTTTTTTTTTTGACTAACATGCTTATTACAGTGAGTCAAACACTTCAGAAGACTAAAATCTCATCTTCACCAAATGACACGAATTTTGATGCTGGTTAGTTTAAAATGCTTATTTCAGCGATTTCAGCTCTTCAGAACACCAAAACCTGACCTTCACCAAATGACTCTAGTTTTGATGAAGGTTTGACTAACATGCATATTTAAGTTCGATAAGCATTTCAGAAGTCAATAATCTCAACTTCACCAAATGACTGAAGTTTTGATGTTGTTTTGAAGAACATGCTTATTTCAGAGAGATAAGCATAGCAGAAGACCAAAATCTCAACTTCAACAATACAGTCGACTTTTTATGCTGTTTTGACAACATGCTTATTTGAGTGAGATAAGCATTTCAGAAGACCAAAATCTGAACTTCAATAAATGTCTCAATTTTGATGTTGGATTGAATAACAGGTTTCCTCCAAGTGAAATAAACACTTCAGAAGTGAAGAATATCGACTTCAACAAATGAATCAACTTCTGATGTAGTTTTGACTGACATGTTTATTTCAGCGAGATAAGCGTATCAGAAGAATAAAATCTCAACTTCACCAAAGGATGTAACTTTTGATGCTGATTTGACTAAAATGCTTATTTCATTGAGATGAGCACTTCAGAAGTCAAAAATCTCATATGCACCAAATGACATCAATGTTGATGCTGTTTGGACTAACATGCTTATTTGAGTCAGATAAGCACATCAGAAGACCAAAATCTGAATTTCACCAAACGACTCAAGTTTTGATGTTATTTAGACATACATGCTTATTTGAGTCAGATAAGGCCTTCAGAAGTCAAAAATCTCAACTTCAACAAATGACTTAATTTTACATGCTGTTTTGACGAACATGCTATTTCAGTGAGACAAGCACTTCAGAATACCAAACCTGAACTTCACCAAATGACGTAAGTTTTAATGTTGGTTTGAAAAACATGATTATTTGAGGGAGATATGCACTTCAGAAGTCAAAAATCTCAACTTCACCAAATGACACAACTTTTGATGCTCGTTGGTTTAAAATGCTTATTTCAGCGAGTTCAACTCTTCAGAACACCAATACCTGACCTTCACCAAATGACTCTCGTTTTGATGAAGGTTTGACGAACATGCTTATTTGAGTGAGATAAGCATTTCAGAAGTCAATAATCTCAACTTCACCAAATGACTGAACTTTTGATGTTGTTTTGAATAACATGCTTATTACAGCCAGTCAAGCAGCTCAGAAGACAAAAATCTCAACTTCAACAAATGACACAACTTTTGATGTTGTTTTGACTGACGTGCTTATTTCAGCAAGATAAGCAGAGCAGAAGACCAAAATCTCAACTTCAATATATGTCTCAATTTTGATGTTGGATTGAATAACAGGTTTCCTCCAGTGAAATAAACACTTCAGAAGTGAAGAATCTCGACTACACCAAATGAATCAACTTTTGATGTTGTTTTGAGTAACATGCATGTTTGATTGAGATAAGCACTTCAGAAAACCAAAATCTGAACTTCACCAAATGACTCAAGTTTTGATGTTGGTTTGACTAACATGCTTGTTTCAGCGATTAAAGCACTTCAGAAGTCAAACATCTCAACGTCAACAAATGATTTAATTTTGGATGCTGTTTTGACTAACATGCGGATTTCACACAGATAAGCACATCAGTAGACCAGTATCTGAAATTCACCAAATGAGTTAATTTTTGATGTTGGTTTGAATGACATGCTTATTTCATTGAGATAAGCACTTCAGAAGAGCAAAGTCTCAACTTCACCAAAGGATGTAACTTTTGATGCTGATTTGACTAAAATGCTTATTTCAGTGAGATGAGCACTTCAGAAGTCAAAAATCTCATCTTCACCAAATGACATCAATGTTGATGCTGTTTGGACTAACATGCTTATTTGAGTCAGATAAGTACGTCTGAATTCAAAAATCTCAACTTCCCCAAATGACTTAATTTTTCATGCTGTTTTGACGAACATGCTTATGTCAGTGAGATAAGCACTTCAGAAGACCAATATCTCACTTCAACAAAAATGTTATTTTTTGATGTTGGTTTGGATGACATGCTTATTTCATTGAGATAAGAACTTCAGAAGATAAAAATCTGAACTTCACCAAATGACTCAATTTTTGATGTTAGTTTGACTAACATGCTCATTTCACTGAGAAAAGCATTTCAGAAGATCAAAATCTCAACTTCACCAAAAGACACAACTTTTGGTTTTGTGTTGACTAACGTACTTATTTCAGCGAGATAAGCATCGCAGAAGACCAAAATCTCAACTTCAACAAGACACTCAAGTTTTTGAGCTGTTTTGAGAACATGCTTATTTGAGTGAAATAAGCACTTCAGAAGACCAAAATCTGAACTTCACCAAATGACTCAAATTTTGATGTTGGATTAACTAACAGGCTTCGTCCAGTGAAATAAGCACATCAGAAGGGAACAATCTCGAATTCACCAAATTACTCAACTTTTGATGTGGCTTAGACGAACATGCTTACTTGAGTGAGATAAACACTTCAGAAGTCAAAAATCTCAACTTCACCAAATGACTCAACCTTTGATGTTGTTTTAAGTTAGATAAGCATTTCTGAAGACAAAAATCTCAACTTCACCAAATGACTTGATTTTTGATTCTGGTTAGACTAAAATGTTTATTTCTTCGTGGTAAGCTCTTCGGACGATTAATATCTGAACTTCATAAATGGCACAATTTTTTATGTCGTTTGACTAACATGCTTATTTCAGCGAGTTACGCACTTCAGAAGATCAAAATCCAAACGTCACCAAATGGCTCATCTTTCGATGTTGTTTTGAATAACGTGCTTATTTCAGCGAGATATGCATATCAGAAGACTAAAATCTCAACTTCACCAAAGGATGTAACTTTTGATGCTGATTTGACTAAAATGCTTTTTTCAGTGAGATAAGCACTTCAGAAGTCAAAAATCTCATCTTCACCAAATGACATCAATG
>NW_025973274.1:0-9176 GCF_021869965.1 Rhincodon typus
ACCTCTTGTTATCTCAGATTCTCCAGTATCTGCAGTTCTTACCATCTCTGATAGAAGGTCCATCTGTTTCAAAGATGCCAAAGGTTTTAGGTGTCCACTCCAAAGAATCATAAGGACGATTAAGAGAGATATTGAAAACACATCCAATATCAGACCCTTTGTAAGCAGTTAGATTACCTTGGATGGCTAGTCAAAACCATAACATGAATAAAAAAGCCTTTCCACTTGCCTCTGGAACCATTCATCATCATGTAGTAAGATTATGTCAGGGTTGTTGATGGAAGGAAGGTTGCACCCACGTCAGTGAACACCAACAACCTTTGTATCAGTCGTATACACACAGGTGGTGGTAAGAGAACTCAGGTCAGGAACCCTACACAATTGCTGAGTAACTATTGTCAAAGCAAAGGAGCAGTCAACCCTTAGTTCCACAGAATTGGGTGAGCATTGGGACTGGGATATTAAAATGAGGCCTGGGAATTTGGGGCCTCAACATACAATTTCCTTGCTCACCCAGACCCCTGGCATGGACTGAATTTACCTGACTTAAAATTGAAACCAATCTGCTCAGGTTATCCAATGATAAAATGAAAAGTAAATGAAAAGCATCTCTAGTTTTATCTTGACAAATGTTAACAATTCAGACTTATGGCAGATCATTTTAATTAGGTCAATGCTACATTCTATCAATATCAGTCAATATTCCTTCCATCCATGGTCAAAATGTGACATTCCAAGGATGTTAAGAATAGAAAAATCATGAATAATTGTCAAGGATCAGAAAGTACATTATATATTCTTGAGCTATTAACATTCAGTTTTTCTTGTTGTTCTAAACCCTCTAGCAATTCTCAATTTCTGTTTCTACAGATAGGATAGATTTTCTCCCCTGAACTTGAGTTGATAATGCTTCACTTGTAATTGTGAAAAAGCTTTTAATAATATACAATGTTACCATGTGCTCATGTTTACAAAAGGAGTTAATAAATAATTTTCTTTAATATTTCTATTTTGATGCAGTACTCACCTTTCTAGGTCAAATGCATCACTGATTAGTTGTATTCTGTTTGAACTTGGAATAACCTATGGAAGAGGAGTTCAGAATTAAAAAAAAGTAATTAAAATAATTAATAGATTCAAAACAATACAAATGTGTCTAACAAATAATTTTTACAATTTGGGTTTGCGTAGAATACCACGCTCACACTCAACAGAATTAATAATGAATTATTCTCCACTGAGATTAATTGAACTCATTTTCCAACAGAAAATGTGAATGTTTCCAAACTGTATTTACAAATTTGCTTAAACACAGATTTCAAAGCAGAGACAAAGATGTGAAATTTTCTAAAGGTAAAGAGTGACTCTGTTGTTTGGAAAAAGACAGTGGAAGCTTGCATCTCAAAGTCCCATCCAGAATGCATCGCCAGTCATTTTTGCCAGTGGTTGCAGCACCAGAACTGTATTCAGCCACAATCTGTAACGTCATGGCCTGGTGGAATCTTATAGTGCACTGACAGTACCCCTACCTCTAAGTAGGAGGCCCAAGTTCAAGTCTCATTTGCTCCAGAAGTTGTATCATAACATTCTAAAAAGGTGGATTAGAAAATATCTAATCTCATGGTGTAGTATGTCCACCATCTATAATCGCTTCCAAGCAAGGGGATCAAATTTGGCTCAATGATGAATGCCGAAGGACATGTCAAGAGCAGCAGCAGGCATATCTAGAAATGAGGTGTCATTCGGTGAAGCTATAACACAGGATTATCTGCATGCCAAGCAGCATTAGCAGCAAAAGATTTACAGATTTAAGTGATTCCACAATTGTCAAATGGCACTTTCTCAACAATAACCTTCTTATTGATATCAGTTCAGGTGCACCAGGCCCACTGAGTTCCTATCCTCATGAGTCTAAACATGAGCAAAAGAGCTAAACTTGAAAGTAAGGGGAACTGCCCTTGACATCAAAACATCATTTGACCAACTCTGACATCAATGAGTCCTAACAAAAAGGGATTCAATGGGAATTAGAGACAAGCTTTCTGCCAGTTGAAGCCATAATTAGCACTAAAATGCTTCTGGTTGTTGGAGGTCAATCATCTCAACCACAGGACATCACTGCAGCAGTCCCCCATGGTTGTATCTTAGGTCCAATTGACAACAGCTCCTTCAGCAATGATCTTCCCTCCATCATAATGTTGGAAACAGGGGTGTTCACTGATGATTACACAATATATAACAACATTTATAACTCCCCAAACACTTAAGTTGTCCACATCTAAACGCAACAAGACCTGAACAACATTTAGTTTTGGGCTACGTAGCAAGTAACCTTCATGCCACAGCAGTACCAGGAAATTACCATCTCCAAACATCAGTAATCAACTTTCGATAGAATTACTATTATTGAGTGTTTCATTAACAATATCCTGGGGGTTAGCATTGACCAGAAATTTAACTGGACCAGCCCTATATATTGTAGCTACAAGACCAAGTGTGAGCCTGGAATTCTACAGAGGGTAAATTACCTCTTAACTCTTATTACAACAGGGAATGGCCAAATCCCACTCATAATTAAACTACAACACAAGCCCCACTTTGTTATGATAGGAGTAGGGTTTCCCCTCTAATAATTACTCCCTAAACACCCAGAGAAGCTCACCATTCCCCTTGTAATCTATTAAAAGAGTGGTTAAAAGAAATAAGATCCCTGATCTCCACATTACAAGTAACAAGAAACAATTTATTTAGTTAGCCCAACAATGAACAAATTAACAAAATTACTAATAAACCAACAATTCCCCTCATACTACTAACTATTTCCTAACTGGTCTAAATTCTACTGGACTGCTGTTTAAATAAAAACAAGACCCACTAATATAAACCCAATTAATAAGAAGCAATAAATTGTAACTTAATCTCTCCAAGTTCACGTAGACTGTCTTCTGGAATCTTCTGTCATCTCCATTCTCTTTACAAACACCTTTCTTCCGTTAATTCTGCTGCTAGGGATGTTTTCTCTATAATTTCTTCAATGAGGACTTTGAGCTAAAATACCATGGTTCTTTTGATTAATTAGATGGGCTTTCTCTGAGAGCTGAATGGTGCTAACTCTAACATGTAGCTAATAGCTCTCCCCAGTTTTCCAAATGCCCTCGTCTTATATACCTGCAATGGATCAAATTCTTATGATTGGTTTCAGGTTGTCAACACCATCACATTTAAATTCAATTGGCTTTGTTTATCTAGGTGATTCTTTTAAATTAATTGTCCGAATTCAAACTTGTCGTCACAACATCAAAACAAGACTGCTGTTTTGCCTGCCACCTGTAAGGCTTTTTTTCATACATTTGTTTCACTTTTTGAGGATCTCCGTACTGGCAACTTCAGCTGCTGCTCACAGACGTACATTTTTTTAAAAAATTCTAAGTACAGACAAAGCACAAATTTCTTAAAGGAACTGCACATTTTAGCTTCCTGCCTTCAACCTCACAATTACTCTACCCAACTTCATAACACTCTTCAAAGTCTGTCTACTATTAAAAGTCAGGAGTCTGTTGGAATACTCTTCATTTATAAGTGCTGAATGAGTGCTGGTGATCAAGATGCTTGACACCTTCCAAAACTAAGTAGCCCTTAACTGGCACATTAGATAACACCCTCAATATTCACTCCCTCCACCAGAGATGCACAATGGCAGCAACTCATTGAAATTCTTTTGGCCGCATCTTCCGGACCTGCAACATTTACCATCTAGGACAGTAGCAGCAGGTATATTGGAATGCCACCATCTGCCAATGTTCATCTAAGGCACAGATCATTCTGCCATGGAACTATGATGGTGTTCCTTCATTGTGGATGGGTCAAAATGAAAACTCATTCCCTCACAGCACTGTTCATGCATCCACACTATATGAACTGCAATGGTTCAAGAAGGCAGTTCATTATTGCCTCTCAAGGTAATAAGGGAAATGCATTAAATCACAGCCTAGCCAATAGCTCATTAAACTTTTAAGCTCATTAGAATTTTCAAAAGTGTCAAAAGGAACTTTCAACAGAGCTGAAAAACGTCAGGGGATTTAAAACTCAATGACCTTTGAATGTTTGTAAAAAAGTGTTTAAAAATCAGTTTTTGCTATTTCAGTCTATTTGTTGCTATAATTCTGAACGTTACAGGATTATTGATGCAACTCTGATTTCACAACCTTTCATCAATTCACTAGGTTGCCTGTAAATTCACAGTTTGACTGATAACTGCAGGTGGTTTGTATACACCTTGAACTGGGACAGTGAATTCCAATGGTTGTTTTTTGGAAGGGATTATGACAGTTAAATGAGTTTTTGCCAATAAGATTGGAATTGTCTTTGCTTGCTCAGTCAACATAATATTGAGGCTCTTCAAGACTGTTTTCAATAGGATAATTGAGTTCTACAGTGGATGCACAGCAAGGTGTTTCAGGAAGTCACAGATATGAGACGGATGTGAACGTCATGAGTTGCCACGGGGAAAGTGCTAAGGAGGTAGGTTGGAGTCTTGATATGTAATGTGTTTGAATGGATGGGATTTGGGAATAATGCAGGATGTAATAGGTTGTGAAAGGTTTAGTTGGAGGGCTGTTTTATGCTTAATCATTTTTTTCTCATTCCTTCAACAATTTGCCAGTGCACTAAGGCAGGCATCCTGTGAAGCCTTCCTCCACATCTGGCAATCTCCGCGCTGTTCCTGGGATTGCCTGGTGGGTTTCCCATAAAATGCAGCTGCCCTGGAATGAAAATTGGAAATTCTGGAGCACTTTCTGCTGGGTTGGCACTTCCAAAACCTTGGAAGCGAAAATTCAGGCCAAAATAATTAATCTTAGAAGTAGCCACATGTGGTCCACTGTGTAAAATAGTAGCATAGTGCACTGTTTTGGACTGATAATCAGAGGCCTCGGCTAATGCCCAAAAGACACGGGTTCAAATCTCATCACGGCAGTTGGTGGAATTTGAGTTCAATTAATTCATTTGTTAATTTTTAAAAATTTTCTATATGAAGCAAATAAGGCATCCTTACTTGGTCTGGTCTACATGCATCTACACAACCACAACAATATGGTTGACCCTTAATCTGAAATGCCCCATCAAGCCATTCATTTCAAGAGCAATTTGAGACGGACAACAAATGCTAGTTGTAGTAATTGGAATGAGGTCAGCCAAGTGGATTTCATTGGCTATGAGTTCCCAGATTGGGGCTGTGAACCTGGGGCCAATCAGGGAGCCCTGGCTGATAGATATAAACAGGAGACTCAGGGATTCTCCTCATTCTAGGGACTGCCTCTGAGCTAGCTGGTCAGACATCATATACTGCGGACGTGTAAATAAAGGGTGACTTGGTGATGAGATACTGGCTTCTGTGGAGTTATTTCAGTGGCAAAGAGAGAAAACAATACGTTCCTACAACAGTCGTCTTGGAGTTGGGTTAAGAATTTCTGGCATCATGCCTTTATTTGGAAAGTTTGACTCATTCAATTCTGCTGTTGAAGACTGGGCCCTGTATGTGGGAAGAATGCATTATTTTTTCTGGGCAAATGACATTGGGGCAGGTGAAAAGCAATGAATAATTCTTCTGACTGCTTGCGGACCCACAGCATTTTTGATTATTAGGAACCTGACTTTCCCTGAGACACCAGATGCTAAAACCTTCCAAGAGTTGACAGATTTAGATAAAGAATATTATGGCCCCTAGCCCCTTCTAATTCTGAAACAATAATGGTTTTACTTAGCAGTTTGAGAACAAGGAGAATCCGTATCAGGATTTTTGATGAGGTTGTGGCAGAGGCATGTGATTTTGAGTTAACCCTGAAAAAGTTGCTGAGAGACAATTTGGTATGTTGGATTAATGATGTAGCCATGCAAAAGTGCCTACTAGCTGAAGCCCAACTGGATTTTAAACAGGTGCTGCAGCTGGCCTTGTTGTTAGAAAATGTGACAAGTGGAGCATGTAAGCTACAGGGTACCCCGATGGAAGTGGACATCCTCACCTATCTGACTGAGCTTAGGAAACACCACTTGAGTGCAGGCAATTGCATAGCCTCACGCAATACATATCCTGAACAGAGGGACTCTAGATAAGCCCACAGCAAAACCCCAAAACAAAACCGAGCCTCGGCCAAATGGCTAAAATGTTCTTCAGGATCCGAGGCGGCAGGCCATTGTAGTTGCTGCCAGCATGTGGACCTGAGACAGAAAAGGAATCCTTTGAGGCCTGATGGAGTAAGAGAACTCATAGGCTGGTATTAAGGAGCATGCACACCTTGGCAAGTCCACCAACAGCTGGTATGGAACAGTTAAATTGCTTAGCAACATCCAAATCAGAACCAATCAAAATAAATGTCTGGTTAATTGGTCACCAGATTCTAATGGAAGTTGATATCTGTGCAGCAGTATCAGCAATTGCAGAACCTATCTTTAACAAGATTCGCTCTGGACTCCAACCCTTAAGTTTGCACAAGACCTTAGCCAGACTGAGATCATATACTGGGGAACTATTACAGATCCATGGTACGACTTCAGTTCCAGTCTCTTACGAGAAGCAGTTGGCGCCGTTACCACTGATTGTAGTAAAAGGCTCGGGCTCAAGCTTGATGGGCAGATTTGGTTGAGAAACATTCACCTTGATTGGCTCAACCTTTTCTCATTGGAAAATGGTTGCCTGAATGAAGTCCTAATTAGATGCCCGGATGTTTTTCAGGAAGGTCTAGGGACTAGCAAAGGCACCAAGTCCACCTTACATTGAATCATAGAGGCATAGAGATGCGCAGCATGGAAAAAGACCCTTCAGTCTAACTCGTCCATGCTGATCAGATATCCTAAATATATTTTGTCCCATTTGCCAGCAATTGACTCATATCCCTCTAAACCCTTCCTATTCATATACCCATCCAGATGCCTTTTAAGATGTTGTAATTGTACCAGCCTCCACCACTTCCTCTGCCACTCGTTCCATACACGCACCACCCTCTGTGTAAAAATGTTGCAACTTAGGTCTCTTTTAAATCTTTCCTCCTCTCACCTTAAATCTATGCCCTGTAGTTTTGGACTCCTCTACCCTGGGAAAAAGACTTTGACTATTCAGCCTATCCATAATCGTCATGATTTTATAAACTTCTATAACATCACCTTAGCCATAGCCGCAGCCTATTAACCTCTCCCTACAGCTCAAACCCTCCAACTCTGGCAACCTCCTTGTAAATCTTTTCTGATTTCAAGCTTAACAACATCTTTCCTATAACAGGGAGACCAGAATTGAACGTTGTCTTCCAAAAGCAGCCTTAGCTATGTCCTGTACAGCTGTACATGAATTCCCAACTCCTATACTCAATGCACTAACCAATAAAGGCAAGCATACCAAATGCCTTCTTCACTATCCTATCTACCTGTGACTCCACTTTCAAGGAACTATGAACCTGCATTCCAAGGTCTCTTTGTTCAGCAACACTCCCTAGGGCCTAACCATTAAGTGTATAAGACGTGCCCTGATTTAACCTCCCAAAATGTAGCACCTCAAATTTAGCTAAATTAAATTTGTTGACCAGGAAGCAATTCTGAAATTCTGCCATTTTTCTTATGTGCAAAAGTCGAGGCAGAAATCAGGAGGCTGGAAGGTGAAGGAATCATCAAACCAGTGCAGTTTTCAGAATGGGCAGCACTGGTACTGATTGTGAAGCCTGATGGGTTGGTTTGCCTGTGTGGGATTTTAAGCAAATGGCAAACCATTTTTCAAAGCTGGATAAATACCCAGTCCCCCACATAGACAACTTGTACGCAAAACTGGCAGTGGGGCTGTCCTTCATGAAGCTGGACATTCGCCATGCATACCTGCAATTGCGACTAGTTGGGGAGTCCCAGAAGTATGCTACAGTTAATGCCCATAAGGGATTGTACTAATTTGCTGCCATTTGGGGTATCATCAGCATGCACCCTTTTCCAGCAGATGATAGCAAACATTTTACAAGGTCTGTTGCAGGTTGCTATTTATCTGGATGATGTGCTAATAACTGGGAAGACCAATAAAGAGCACTTGAAGAATTTGGACATTGTGCTTAAACATTTCTGCCAGGTGAGTGTATGCCTTAGAAGGGAAAAATGTGTGTTCCAGGCACCCCAAGTGACCTACTTGGGTTACAGAGTCGTGAAGACCAGGTTACACCCGTTGGAAGATAAAGTGTGGGTGATCAAAAGTGTCCCGGCTCCCACATCTGTACTGGAGCTTAGGTCTTTCCCTCCGTTGGTGAATTATTACAGAAAATTTATACACAACCTGGACTCTATCCTGGCACCCTTACACCTAAAGGATCAGCCTTGGAAATGATCTTGTAGTCAAGATGTAGCCTTTGGGAAAATGAAAAAAGTAGCTATCATTGTCTATAATTCCAAGCGAGATGTGATGCTTACGTGTGATGCCTCCCTGTGCAGTATCGGGGTGGTGCTATCTCACTGATGGCCCAGCAGAAAGGATTGCCGATAGCATGTCCTTCCCAGACTTTGGCTTATGCCAAACGCCAATACACCCAGATAGAGAAGGAAGGTTTGGCAGTCATCTTTGGTGTGAGAAAGTTCCACCTATACATTTATGGACGTAAATTTGTAATAGTAACGGACCACAAACCCTTGCTAGGACTACTTGAAGAAGACAAAGACATTCCACCTATAGCTTCTGTCGAATTCAGTGGTGGGCCTTTATTCTTAGCTTGTACAATTACAAGTTGGAACACCGTCCAAGAGACCAAATGGCTAAGGTAGATGCCTTGAGCTGCATCCCCTAGTTGAACCCGTTCTGGTTTTAAAATTTCAGGACACCCTTCCAGTCACTGCTAGAAATTTGATACTGCTGACAATATCTGACTGTGGACACAGAAAGTTCCCTTTCTGGCAAAACCAAAACAGCTGGTGGTGATGGGGAGAATAAAAGGGCTATCAAAACCAGAACTGAAAGCTTTCTGGACTTGACAAGACCATATCACTGTAGAGGATGGCCTATTATTGTGGGGAGCAACAGTGATTGTCCCGAGTAAAGGTCACTGAAAGATACTGGCTGAACTCCACCAGGGTCATCCAGGAGTTTCCAAAATGAAGATGTCGGTAAGAAATTATTTCAGAGATAGTAGGAATTGCAGATGCTGGAGAATCTGAGATAA
>NW_025973275.1:0-9176 GCF_021869965.1 Rhincodon typus
CAACGCATCATCCTCCGACACTTCCGCCATCTGCAATCCGACCCCACCACCAAAGACATCTTTCCCTCCCCACCCTTATCTGCTTTCCGGAGGGACAACTCTCTCCGTGACTCCCTTGTCCGCTCCACACTCCCCTCCAGCTCCACCACACCCGGCACTTTTCCCTGCAACCACAGGAAGTGCTACACCTGCCCCCATTCCTCCTCCCTCACCCCCATCCCAGGCCCCAAGAAGACTTTCCACATCAAGCAGATGTTCACCTGCACATCTGCCAATGTAGTATACTGCATCCGCTGTACCCGGTGTGGCTTCCTCTACATCGGGGAAACCAAGCGGAGACTCGGGGACCGCTTTGCAGAACACCTACGCTCGGTTCGCAACAAACAACTGCACCTCCCAGTCGCGAACCATTTCAACTCCCCCTCCCATTCCTCAGACGACATGTCCATCCTGGGCCTCCTGCAGTGCCACAACGATGCCACCCGAAGGTTGCAGGAACAGCAACTCATATTCCGCTTGGGAACCCTGCAGCCCAATGGTATCAATGTGGATTTCACAAGTTTCAAAATCTCCCCTCCCCCCACCGCATCCCAAAACCAGTCCAACTCGTCCCTGCCTCCCTAACCTGTTCTTCCTCCCACCTATCCCCTCCTCCCACCCCAAGCCGCACTTCCATCTCCTACCGACCAACCTCATCCCACCCCCTTGACCTGTCCGTCCTCCCTGGACTGACCTATCCCCTTCCTAACTCCCTACCTACACTCACCTTTCCTGGCCCCATCCCCGCCTCTTCGACCTGTTTGTTTCCTCTCCACCTATCCTCTCCTCTATCCCTCTTCTATCCGCCTCCCACTCTCTCCCTATTTATTTCAAAACCCCCTTCCCCTCCCCCTTTTCTGATGAAGGGTCTAGGCCCGAAACGTCAGCCTCTCTGCTCCTATGATGCTGCTTGGCCTGCTGTGTTCATCCAGCCCTGCACCTTGTTGTCTCGGATTCTCCAGCATCTGCAGTTCCTACTATCTCAGATCCAGCACTGATCTTTGTGGCACACCTGTGGTCACAGGCCTCCAGTCCAAAAAGCAACCCTCTAACACCACCCTCCATCTCCCTCCTTCAGGCCAATTTTGTATCCAACTGGCTAGCTCTTCTGGATCTCATGTGATCTAACCTTACTAATGAATCTACCATGCAGAATTTTGTCAATATCCTTGCTGAAGTCTGTACAGACGAAGTCTACCACTCTGCCTTCAATCTTCTTTGTCATCTCTTACATAGAAACTTAAAAAATTGGTGCAGGAGCAGGCCATTTGGCCCTTCGAGTCTGCACCACCATTCAATATGATCATGGCTGATCATGCAATTTCAGTATTCCATTACTGCTTTCTCTCCATATCCCTCAAACCCTTTAGCCACATGGGCCGTGTCCAGCTCCCTCTTGAATATATCTAGCAAATAGCCCCGAACATCTTTCTGTGGTAAAGAATTCCACAAATTCACAACTCTATGAGTGAAGAAATTCTTCATCTCAGTCTTGAATGGCTTACCCCTTATTCTTAGACTGTGACCCCTAGTTCTGAACTTGCCCAACATTGGGAACACTCTTCCAACATCTAGCCTTCAGGATTTTACATGTTTCCATGATATCCCTCCTCATTCTTCTAAATTCTAGCGAGTACAAGCCCAGTCAATCCAGTCTTTCTTCATATGTCAGTCCTGCCTTCCCAAGAATCAATCTGGTGAACCTTCGCTGGGTTCGCTCAATAGCAAGAATGTCCTTCCTCAGACTAGGACACAATACTCAAGGTGTGACCTCACCAAGGCCTTGTATAACTGCAGCAAGATATCCATACCCCTGTACTTAAATCTTCTCACTGTGAAGGCCAGCATACCATTAGCTTTCCTCACTGCCTGCTGCATCTGCATGTCAACCTTCAGTCACTGTTCCATCATGACACCCTGGTCTCATTGCACCTCACCTTTTCCTAAACTGCCACCATTCAGACAATAATCTACCTTCCTGCTTTTGCTACCAAAGTGCATTACCTCACATTTATCCACAATTTATTGCATTTGCCAAGTAACTGCCCACTCAGTCAGCCTGTCCAAGTCACCCTCCAGTCTCTTAGCATCGTCTTCACTGCCACACAGCTTAGTGTCATCTACATATTCGGAGATACCTCATTCAATTTCTTCATCCAAATCGTTAAAGTATATAGTGAACAGCTGGGGTCCCAGCACTGAACTCGGCAGCATCCCACTCATGACTGCCTGCCATTCTGAAAAGGATCCGTTTACTTCAATTCTCTGCTTCTTGTCTGCCAACCTGCTCTCTATCCATGTCAATACATTGCCTCCAATGCCATGAGCTTCAATTTTCCTTACTAATCTCTTACATGGAACCTTGTCAAAAGCCTTTTGGCAGTCCAGATACACAACATCCACTGATTCACCTTTGTTCACTCTACTGGTCAAATCCTCAAAAAATTCCAGAAGATTTGTTATGCATGATTTCCCTTTAGTACATACAAAAGACTCAATCAAGTTAGTGACACATGATTTCCCATGCAAAAATCCACGTTGACTATCCCTTAGTCTTTGCCTTTCCAAATACATGTAAATCCTGCCCCTTAGAATCCCCTCCAACTACTTACCCACGACTGACGTAAGGTTCACCAGTCTATAGTTCCCTGGCTTTTCCTTATACCCTTTCTTAAATAATGGCACCACATTGGCCAACCTCCAGACTTCTGGCACCTCATGGCTGTCGATGATACAAATATCTCAGCAAGGGGCCCAGCAATCTCTTCCCTAGCTTCCCACAAAGTTCAGGGAAACACTTGATCAGGTCCCAGGTATTTATCTACCTTTATGTATTTTAAGACCTCCAGCACCACCTCCTTTGTAAAATGAATTCTTTTCAAGACATCACTATTCATTTCCCCAAGTTCCCTAGTTTCCATGTCCTTCTCCACAGTAAATACTGGCGCAAAATATTTGTATCATATCTCACCTATCTCCCATGATTCCACATATAGATCTTTAAGGGGCCCTATTCTCTCTCAAGTTACTCTTTTGCCCTTATTGTACTTATATAATCTCTTTGGATCCTCCTTAACTCTATTTGCCAAACCTATCCCATGTCCCCTATTTGCCCTCTTGATTTCCCTCACAAGTATACTCCCGCTGCCCTTATACTCCTCTAGGCATTCACTCAATCCCAGTTGTCTATTTCTGATACATGCCTCCTTTTTCTTGACCAGAGACTCAATTTCTCTAGTCATCCAGCACTGCCTACTCCTACTAGCCTTGCCCTTCACAGTAACAGAAATGTGCTGTCTCTGAACTTTCATTATTTCATTTTTAAAGGCCTCCCACTTCCCAACCGTCCCTTTACCTACGAATAGCCTCCTCCAATCAACTTTTGAAAGTTCCTGTCCAATACCATCAAAATTGGCTTTACTCCAATTTAGAATTTTTACTTTTTGATCAGTTCTATCCCTGTTCTGTAACTATGCTGAAACTAATAGAATTATGATCATTTGTGTCCTATTATGCCCTACAAAGATATGCGATAGCGCCTCAAATGTTTGCAGTATTGATCAGACTATTGATTACAAACCAGAGACACCAAGAGGCAAACTAGCATACAAGACCAGCCAACTCTCTTCACCAACAAAACACGATTGTTTGAATAGACCCCTTGCCTTGTGGATACCTCATTGGAGTTGAATGCCAAGAGATTAACCTCTTGAGAAAAGAAAATCTGGCTGTGAAGTCTAAACATGGATGATGTCAAAATTTCTAGTCTTTACAGCAACTACTCCAAGCAAGTTTGTGCCAAACATAGTGCTGTGTATTCCTTTGGACTCAACCAGGGAAGTTAAAAGAGGTCCATGACATTTGAGCAGCTGAACTTCTCTTGGGACCTTGCCCAGGCCTAAGCCCTGAAAGAGGGCAATTCAATTTCTTATTTATTTCACTCCTAATTATTCTTTCCTAATTTCTATGTAATGAACAGCAGAATGAGACTTAAAATCCTTCAAATGCAATGCACTGACAGGAGCATATTGTTTATGAACTATCTCTGAAAATATCTACTGTACCAGTAGTTAAAAAAGATAATATTCCAAGTAAGAACAGCTTTAAGACCATCAAGAGGGTACAAGCAGTTTACAAAGAGATAGTGATAGGTTAAGAAAGTGGGCAAAAAGTTGGCAAGTGGAGTATAAATGGGAAAATGTGCAGTTGTTAATTTTGGAACAGAGAACAAAAGAACAGAGTATTATTTAAATGGAGAAAAGCTGCAGAATGCTGCAACACAAGGGGACGTGTGGGTACCTGTGTATGAAACACAGAAAGCTAACACACAAGTGCAGCAGAAAATCAGGAAGGCTAATGGAATGTTGGCTCTTATTTCAACTGGGTTGGAGTATAAGAGTAGGGAAGTCTTACTGCAGCTGTACTGCTGTTGATGAAATCATATCTGGAGTAGTGTGAGCAATTTTGGTCTCCTTGATTAAGGAAATTTATCATTTCATTGGAGGCAGTTCCAAGAAGGTTCATGATGAGGGGCAATTTTTTTTACACAGAGGATAGTTCGCAGGTGGCAAGAACTTTCAGAGGAAGGGATGGATGTGGGTACAATTAAAACATTTAAAAGACATTTGGAAAAGTACATGAACAGGGAAGGTTTGGAGGGATATGGGCCAGGAGCAGGCAGGTTGGACTAGTTTAGCTTGGGATTATGCATGGTATGGACTGGTTGGACCAAAGGGTCTGTTTCCATGCTGCATGACTCTATGACTATGACTATGAGGATGATCTCTGGTATGGAGGGATTGTCTTATGAGAAAAGCCTTAACAGGGTGGGACACTACTCATTGGAATTTAGAAGAATGACAGGTGATCTCACTGAGATATATAGGATACTTACAGGGTTTGACAGGGTATGTGCTATGGGGATGTTTGCCTTCATAGAAAACTCCAGGACCAGACGATATAATCTTGAATTAAAGACTGCCAATTTAAGACTGAGATGAGAAGGAATTTCATCTCTCAGAGGGTTGAGAGTCTTTGGAACTTCTTGCCACAAAGCTGTGGGGCAGAGTTCTTGCATATTTTTAATGCTGAGATAGATAGATTCGTGATAAGTAGGGGAATCAAGTGTTATGTGTTAAAGGAAAGTGGACATGAGTGTTGGATCTGCCAAGATCCCATTGAATGGTGGAGCAGACTCAAAGGGCCGAACTACATACTCCTATTCCTGCGTCTTATGGCCTTAATAATACGTTAATGCAGAGACAACTCTCCAACGCAGACAAAAAAATTTAATTTAATTTACAATGCAGTGATTTCCAGGGAGTTCTACATAAATCATATTTGCAACATCATTGAATAAAAGGAAAACATCAGACAAGGGCATTATAAAGGAAATTGAACATCCAGGCAGAGATTAGTGGCCTTTTAAAGATTTATAAATCCTGAAAAATAGAATGAAAAACTAATTGTCCATTAAACAATATCCTGATCCAGTTCTGCATAGCAGCAATCTCTTAATAAACAAAAAACCTTAATCTTTATCACATACCATCAAAAAGATGCATTTATTTGACGATTAAACAAACTACAGATCCCAAGTTTTGAACATGATTAATTTTATAATCCTAATCCTCTTTTCAGTTAATGAAAGATCAAGGGTGCAAAATTAACTTCTTACAAAAAAAGTGCAGTTTCCTTCCTGCTGCGACTCTAATCGTGAAAAAAAAACACAAATACCTTGATCAAAATTTGTACATAACCAAAGCAAGGTCAACTAACCAAGCTTTCATATCAAACCAAATCCTTACAGATTCAAAGTTATTAGTAATCGTCATGATTCATGATTTAATTCAAACTCTTTTACTAATTCTTTTTATTCCGACACAAATGACAGCTAAAGCGTAGTATTCCGCGTCATATTTGTTTCAGAAGGACTGCAGTAAAGATTGATGTGAGCAGATGTGATGGCAATCAAGTTTGTTTTAGTTAAAATTATCATTAGAGACAACAAAATTTCACAGATTATCTCAGCCTGATGAATTTATAGTTTTAAAAGGATCTGCATGATTATCTATATTCGAACTTTCCAAGGCTCTCACAATTATGTTTCCTGGTATGAAGCACACTGGTAAGAAAACTGGAAAGGAAGAGCTCAGTCTGACAACCATTTTTAGATTTGGGTCTCTCAACCTGAAGCTTTGTTTAAGACTTAGTAGTTCAAATCTTGATTTTATTAATATTTCACTGGATGACAAGACAAGCATCCTAATTGTTCTAAAAGGGTAAATCATGAAATTCAGATTTTAAGATTCATATGCAGCTCAAAGATTTCTGGCAGTAGCAGTAACAAAGAACAAAAAATTGTATGATAAAAATAAATGAAATTTGAATTTATCATGTAGTTTTCATAACCATGACCTCCCAAAGTACTTCACAACGAATGACATAAGTTCAAATCCACACTGCATTTAAAAAGGAGGTGCACTTATCCTAAAGCTTTATCAAATTGTTCATGGTAGAATCCACATAACAGAGTTCACTAAAAGGCAATTAAATAATCTTACTTCATTCCACAAAAATAGAATTAATGATAATCTCAGTGAAGGCGCCCTAAGTAGCAGCGACTATAATATGATTGAATCTTACACTCAGTGTGAGGGACAGAGGAGTTGGCAGAGGAGTAAATTTAAAAGGAAAAGGGCAATTTCAGTGGCGTAAAAGCAAAGTTGGCTCAAGCAACTCTACTAACTAGATTAAAAGGTTACATCAAATAAAGTACAGTATACAGTAGTGGATATTCATGGGTATAATACACAGAAAAGTTACATTCCAATGAGTAAGAACAATTCCAAAGAGCAGATCCAACATTCATGGATAAATGGAAAGGTTAAAGACAGTATCAAATTAAAACAAAATAAAATTGTGCAAAGATAGATGGAAGGTCAAAAGATTGCACTGAATATTTAAAAAGACAAAGAATAGCTACAAAATAAATAAGGAGTGAAAAACTAGAGTACAAGAGAAAGCTAGCCAGAAATACAAAAATAGGTGATGAGTTTATATATATTTTTTAAAAAGTTTACAAACTAGAGTGAGAGACAGTAAGAACTGCTGATGCTGGAGTCAGAGATAATACAGTGTGGAGTGGAGGAACACAGCAGGCCAGGCAGCATCAGAGGAGCAGGAAAGCTCACTCAGAGACAGTAAGAACTGCCAATGCTGGAGTCAGAGATAATACAGTGTGGAGCTGGGGGAGCATTCAGAGATAATAAGAACTGCTGATGCTGGAGTACAAACTAGAGTGTTGTTCTGATACAAACTGTCTCTGGAGAATTGACAGTTATTACACAGATACTGTGCTGTGATTCAAGCACCACTCTTCCTGGGGTTGTCAGAAAAGTCAAATATTTTAAGAAGCACACAGAGTTCCCAATTAGCCTGGCTTTCAGACACAGATCGATAGAAAGCATAGACCAAGTTTCTATACTGAACAAGGATTACTATTTATTTGAAGGAATTAGACTCTGGCTACAAGTAAACAGTTATAAACCGTAGGCATATAAGACTATTAATTAAAACTCTAATCCCCTTATGAACTCACCCTTACACACACAGAATAGAGAGACAGTAAAATTGATTATTGGCAGAGGAGAAAAACTGGGAAAATATTTCAGCAGTCATTTGCTCCCAGGTTCTGTAGTTGAGATAATCTTTATGACCCTTCTGCTGGTTAGCATATTGATTTAGTCCTCTTTGTCCAGATGCTTCCACTGGTAGGTAAGAGAAACAAGTTGTTTGGTTCCCTTGAAAATGTCTCCGATTTATTCGTTCAAAGCCACAGCATACAACAATGATTACAGGAAAGATAAACTGGTTTTCTTCATGTTTATTGTCAGTTTTGACAGTTTTTGCAGAGAACTAGGAGGCCATTCCTGAGCTGGGGAAGAACCAAACACGTTTCTCACTCCATAACCTACCCCCAGCCCCAAGCTATGCAGTTAACCGAGAACAAATCATGTAGTTGTTGGCGGGCAAAAAAGGTTTCTGCCACTGATATCTGGCCACTTGTCCATAGACCTATAAACTTCTTATTGCAACAGAAAGCAGCATCAGTACAAACCTGAATGCCCTGGTCGACCCATTGTCTCCGCCTGCTCCTGCCCCACCGAACTGATCTCCAACTATCTCGACTCCATTTTCTCCCCCTTGGTCCAGGAACTCCCTACCTATGTCCGTGACACCACCCACGCCCTCCACCTCCTCCAGAACTTCCAATTCCCCGGTCCCCAACACCTCATCTTTACCATGGACGTCCAGTCCCTCTACACCTGCATTCCCCATGCAGATGGCCTTAAGGCCCTCCGCTTCTTCCTGTCCCGCAGGCCCGACCAGTCCCCCTCCACTGACACCCTCATCCGCTTAGCCGAACTCGTCCTCACACTCAACAACTTCTCTTTCAATTCCTCCCACTTCCTACAGACAAAGGGGGTAGCCATGGGTACCCGCATGGGCCCAAGCTACGCCTGCCTCTTTGTAGGTTACGTGGAACAATCCCTCTTCCGTACCTACACCGGCCCTAAACCCCACCTCTTCCTCCGTTACATTGATGACTGTATCGGTGCCGCCTCGTGCTCCCACGAGGAGCTCGAACAGTTCATACACTTCACTAACACCTTCCACCCCAACCTTAAGTTTACCTGGACCATCTCTAACACCTCTCTCCCCTTCCTGGACCTCTCTGTCTCCATATCGGGCAACCACCTCGAAACCGATATTCATTTCAAGCCCACCGACTCCCACAGCTACCTAGAATACTCCTCCTCCCACCCACCTTCCTGCAAAAATGCTATCCCCTATTCCCAATTCCTTCGCCTCCGCCGCATCTGCTCCCAGGATGAGGCATTCCACTCCCGTACATCTCAGTTGTCCTCGTTTTTCAAGGACCGTAACTTCCCCTCCTCGGTGGTCGAGAACGCCCTCAACCGTGTCTCCCACATCTCCCGCACCTCATCCCTCACACCCCGTCCACGCAATAAAAACCAAAAAAGAATCCCCCTCGTCCTCACGTACCACCCCACCAACCTCCGGATCCAACGCATCATCCTCCGACACTTCCGCCATCTGCAATCCGACCCCAC
>NW_025973276.1:0-9175 GCF_021869965.1 Rhincodon typus
TTCTGAAGAAGGGTCTAGGCCCGAAACGTCAGCCTTCCTGCTCCTCTGATGCTGCTTGGCCTGCTGTGTTCATCCAGCTCTACACCTTGTTATCTCAGATTCTCCAGCATTTGCAGTTCCTACTATCCCTGTTCATTTCACAATCAGTTTCCAACTCCCACAGCAAGCCCAATTCATGCCAGCGGTATGAACAAGCCAAGCTTGCAGATTGTCAATAATGTTAAACTTTGAGGAACTCCTCAATCTGTTTGATAATGTAGGAGTGTCCAGGAGTTGAAAATGATTCTATTGTTTGAAGACATGGTCTGATCTTGGACTAGTTCATCTATAATACTGTACTGTCTAACTAGCACCTTGTAAAACTATTGATGCCTGTGCATAGTGATGTCCATTGCTGGGACCGATTTAGACATATAATTAGGTCTGGAAATTATGATTGAATTCTCCTGATTGACCATTAAGGGTAGATGGGGAGTAATGGCCCATTCTGTAGTTACTCTAAAATCCACTAATCTCCTACTGGAGGAACCTCCAGTACTCAGACCTGTATCAGACAAGGCTCATCTCTAAAGGTGTACATGTAGGATATTAAGGCAGACATTCAGGTCGTTTACCATTTCTGAGTAACCAGTGATACTGGATGACAATAGCCTGACCGAGAATCTCCACCAGTATAAGCCATCATTTCAACCTCAGAGAAGCCTGTCCCTGGGACTTGGTATAACGAAACAGCAACATAAACACAGGGGGAGATTAGGAAGCTTTGGTCCACAATTTAACAAATTCTGTAGAGAAAAAAAACAAGATATACCCTCGTAATTCTTGGTCACATCCCTAGACCTCTGCCAAAATAAATTTAGAAGAGCCATGGAAACTGGGGCTTTATGTTGAAAAGTGTAAATCCCGTGTTTGAAAATAGTCACCATCTTAACTATTGTCAAAATAACTAGTTTACATATTGAGTTAGAAATGGTTAGCAAAAATGTCCTCATAATGTCTCCATCACTGTGGTTACTTAGCAACATGGATGTTGCCACTCCAATCTTGCAGTAGGATAGTGACTCCAGTATTTCTCAGGACTGTATCACTCTTGCAGAGTCTGAGGAAAGAGCCAGAGTCAGAAAATGTAAGGTCTGAGGGTGACCTGAGATCTCCTGCTGTATCTTCAACCATTAGTAAACCAACAGCTTACATCAAGCTATACATTCTGTCCCTAAGTAATCCTCCAGGCAACTGGTTCCCCTACTTTCTGTGGACAAGCAGAAGGGAGAACACAATGACTAACAGCATCACCAGAGTTAAATCCAGCAAACCTTAGCACACTGTTGATTGGTGTTGGTGTTGGGTGTTATTCAGGTGGTTTCTTACCTCTGAGACTAAAGGTCATGTGCTCAACTTCCTGTCCAGAGATTTAGGCAGATAATCCAGATGGAGACTCCAGTTCTCTGAGGCTTTTGATTGCCCTCAAAGGCCACCCAAATCAGATTACCAATACCCAACTCCGATCATGATCAGCTTACTGTGTGTTAATAGTGACCACACATCATTGACTGGTTGTACAATGCTTTGAGATATCATGAAAGGTCTCAGCTCTTTCTTTGATTTTAACAGACATGCAAATCTTAGATCAATATATGTCGAGTCATAGAGCTGTATGGCATGGAAACAGACACTTTGATCCAACTCGTGCATGCTGACCAGATGTCCTAAATTGATCTAATCCCATTTGCAAGCATTTGGCCTGTATTCCTCTAAACCCTTCCTATTGATGTACCCATCCAGAAGCCTTTTAAATGTTGCAATTATATCAGCCATCACCACTTCCTCTGGCCACTCGTTCCATACACGCACCACCCTCTGCATGAAAAAATTATCCTTCAGGTCCTTTTTAAATCTTTCCCCTCTCACCTATACCCTCTAGTTTTGGATTCCCCTACCCTGGGGAAAAAGACCTTGGGTATTCATCCCATCCTATGTCTGGTCTATTTCACAACAGCCACACAGTAATTGTCTGCGCAAGGCAACATCCAGGCACCCATTGGCTTCTCTCATTTTCTTCTTCAGGGAAGACTCCAATGACCAGGACAATTGCATAGATTTTAAATCATTACAAAATCACAGATCATGCTTTGGCCACTTTTTTTTATTGTATCAGATGCTGAAACATGCGATCAGGACCACCAGAATTAGAGCCAAAGAGACAGAACAGTCATTTGAGAGAACCAGAATTACTTTGTTGTTTTAACAAGAAAAAAGTACATTTTCTCATTATTGCTTTAGAAGTTTAACAGAAGCCACACCAGCCTGAGTTTTTGTTTTTGTTGTGGATGATCAATGTGAGAGTCTTGTCTGGCTCATTTTGCGACCACCCCTCCCTCAGAGCAGTGAGCTTCAGGATGAAGTCTGGTTGATGGGAATGTGAGATGCAGGGAGAATGCCCACAGTCAGTCATTCCTGTCGCTAGACTGCAGGGTGAAGCATGCAGCAGGTGTGGCGTCCAGGTACGGGCGGCGTGCATTGGTAAGGGCACGGGTTAGAAGGCCTGCTTGCCCTTCGTTTCAGTTGGCACCTTTGCACAATGAGCTGCTTCGTCCGACTTTGAAAGGTAGATATCGTTCGGAGCCTCACGCAACCTGAAACTATGAGGAGCTGCGAGGCGGCCTCTCCACTCATTGGGCGCGGAGCGGAGGTGGGGAGGGGTGGGGGGGCGCATTCCTGCCGTGTGAAATGGGAGCCAGAGCACCTTTTTGGTCGGCGTGGCAACAGCCGCCGACCGGGTTTGATCGCTGCTTCGTCCTAAAGAGCCCTACCTCCCCCCACCCCGCCCCACCAGCCCCCCTCAGCACGACCTACTGCTGGTGACCTCGTGCCTCCTCGGAAAGGACTGCCCGACTGAGCTGCTGAGGTCTGCTCTGAATCGCGGCGATGCCAATAGCCCAGGGCCCACTGGCGACTTCCTCCACTATGTGCCTTTGCCAAAGAGCCAGGACATGTCACCCGTCCTGAAAGACAAAAAAAACCCCACAGGTTATTGTAAGAGTTTGCACAGAGAAATTATCACCTTAAACCCAGCTGGAGGCTAATGTATGGGATAGTCAGCAACCCATCAGGTTTCGGGAACAAGTAAAGATTGGGCTGTGATTTTATTTTTATTTATGCCTATTATTTTCCCAGCACCCTTGTGCGTGTGCAGGCGTGAGACACAAGTTTAAAAACACCAGATGTGCAAATAACTTTATTCACAGCCCACCACCAGGAAAAACACCCATGTGACCAAGGCATCTGTATCAAGCAGAGCTCTTGTAGGGGCAATGTCTGTGTGAAAGAAAAAGTGAAGGGAAGGGTAGGGATCAAATCCAAATAGAGTTTGGGGGTGAAACAAAGCACTCCTCACCCCACAGTGTCCATTGACAGCACCAGATGGCTGAGATTTTATGAATGACTAGTTTATCCTGGGGTGCACTGTCCCCTCTGGGTTAGCAGATCCTATTCCAGAAACCTGAACAAATTCTAGACTGGCACTCCAGCACAGTGCTGCATTGTCAGAGGTGCTCTCTTTGAGATTCCACATTCGGCTCACATCCCAAGAGAACATAAAACATTCCACGGCACTGTCTGAACAAAAGTCATGTAGTCCTCCACAGAGTCCCTACCAGTATAAATCCTTCAACCAACATCGCCAAAAAAGGGATTGAATGGTTTCAAATTGCTCTTTGTGGGAGATGGCTGCGTACAAACTGGCTGCTGAGTTTTCTACCTCAAAAGCATTTTTCATTTCTTATTTCCAAAAACACTTCCTTGACTTGGTAAAGCACTTTGGGAGAACTTGTAATCAAGGATGGTCCTATATAAATGCAAGTCCTTCACTTGTTTTTTTCCAAATAGCTAGGCTAACTTGATTACTGATCTCTAATACTTTTGTTCTGCTTCCCATGTACTGCACTTCAGATATAGAGTGATAGAGATGTATACCATGGGAACAGACCCTTCAGTCCAACTCGTCCATGCCAACCAGACATACTAAACTGATCTAGTCCTATTTGCCAGCAGTTGGCCCATATCCCTCTAAACCTTACATATTCATGTACCCATCCAGATGCTTTTTAAATGTTGTATTTTTTTAAATACGCAACTCCACCACTTCCTCTGGCAGCTCATTCCATACATTCACCACCCTCTACATGAAAAAGTTACATCTCAGGTCCCTTTTAAGTCTTTCCTGTCTCACTTTGTCTCTACTTTTGGACTCCCCTACGCTGGGGAAAAGACCTTGATGATTCACTCTATCCATGGCCCTCATGATTTTACAAACCTCTACAACATCACCCTCAGCCTCGGACACTCCAGGAAAAATAGCCCCAGTCTTTTCAGCCTCTCCCTTTAGCTCAAACCCTCCAATCCCAGCAACATGGTTGAAAATTTTTCTGAACTCAAGTTTCACAACATCCTTCCTAAAGCAGGGAGACCAGAATTGAATGCAGTATTCCATATGGCTAAGGGAAGGTGGTTAACACTGGAGTCCCAGCCTTCCCTCATTTCCATTCTGACCCTGCCTTCTGGAGGCTTGTGAGCCCAGCTGCTCAGACCTTCCTTCCAGCACTATGAAAACACAATGAGTTGAAGACTAACCAAAGGACGGTGAGAGCCTGTTACCCATTCACCCCCAGTAGCATGGCTCAGGTAAATCAGACACACTCCACCAGGTTTGTGCAATTAGCACAAAGGCTGGATTTACCCTGGCCAAGAATTTTGGTTTTTGAATCCTGGCCTGTGTCGTGCTGATTGTCACTGAACACGCCACCTAATATTCCTAAATTAGGTTAAATCTGAAAGCTTTTCAACTTGCTTTCCTTTTCTCCTAAATAATGGATTGACATCTGCTTCATGACAATAAAATACCCCTATTATCCAGGTCACAGGCCAAAACTACTTCCCCAACCATTGCTGGTATGTCCATGCTTCATTTAAAGGACCCAGGGGCTGGAGTGGTGTGTCATCACATAGTATTCATTGGAATATAAAAGAATGAGAGGTGATCTTATTGAAATATGTAAGATTCCTAGGGGACTTGAAAGAGTAGATGTGGAAAGGCTGTTTCCCCTTGTGGGAGAGCTCAGGATCAGGGGGCATCATCTCACAGGAAGTGGTCACCCTTTTAAGACAGAGATGATGCGGAATTTCTTCTCTCAGAAGGGGGTGGATATGTGAAATTCTTGACTGCTGAGGGCTGTTGAAAATGGGTCATTAAGTATATTTGAGGCTGAGATAGATTTTTAATTAATAAAGGAATTAAGGGTAATGGGGAAAAGGCAGGAAAGAAGAGTTGAGGATTATCAAATCAACCATGATCTCATTGAATGGCAGAGTAGACTCGATAGGGTGAATGGCCTGCATCTGCTGCAATGTCTTATGGGGTTGAGGAAAGTAACTTAAACAATGGCATGAAGGCAATTGAGTTTTAAGAGCTGTGGGGGCTCATTCATTATTCCACTGGTGTTGTGCTAATGAAGGGTTATATTCGCTGTATGGCCCCTCCCTTGTGTCAGAAAGCATTGCACTTTATTTTTCAGATCCCGGTGGGTTTTATTGCATGGTAACAGTTCAGACTAGCATGGTTCTGATATCTCAGTGTGAACCCTTCAATCCCAAAGGAACAGATACATGTTCAATGTCAGACAACAACCAGAATACAAAAAAACAGAGAAAACAAGACATAATGTCCTTCAAAACATGCAATCTGTTGAAACGATTAACCGTCTAGCCCACAAAACCACCAACTGTTGATATCCAATCAGATGGTCAGTTATTACTTGAAGGAAAAAACATCTGTCAAAGATTATGGCCAGATAAAATATTTACAAATATACAAAAATCACAGGCAGGAAATACCAGCTAGTCCATCAACCTCCCCACACTCTTGATTACCCAAAAAATGTGATTTGATAACTTCCTAACCCCAGTGCCAGGCAATCTTCTATAAAAATCCATCTGTACTCTATCTCTGAATTTATATTTCTCTCTGGTTTTTACTCTGTATGTCCTTCTTTGGGCTCCATTTAAGCTCTGAGTCCTACCTCCTGCTCTGTCAAACCGATTCTGACTAACTGCTGGCCTCTCTCTCTATCCTTTAATCACCTTCCTCAAACTGCTAAAACCACTATCCTTGAAAACTACACCGAACTCCTAACCCCTCTTTCCTTCCCTAAGTTCTTGGACATGTTGTCACCTCCCAGATCCATGTCCATCTTTTCTGCAACTCAATGTCTGTATCATTCCAATCAGGTTTCTGCTCCAATGGCTGTGCTAAAGCTGAATTATCCCTCCTTGTTCTTCTAGATCTTCAGGACTGGCAGGGATCAGAAAACCCTGGGTACTGTTTTAATTTTTATTGGCCCACCACTGATGGCAGTGCCTTAAGTTACTTGGGCATAAGCTCTGGTATTCCTTTCCTCTGTTTCCTGCCTTAAGTCACTTCCTTTCTGACGAAATCTGCTCTCTGTGCCCTGTTGTCGAATTTTATTCCTTCACAATGTCCTGGGGACAGTTTAGTATGTTAATGATGGTACATAAATATATTTTGGGGTCAGTTGTTGTTGGGAGCAATAAAACAATTTTTTAAAAAACCCAAGAAACAGTAAGACCATAAGATATATGAGCAGAATTTGGCCAATCAGCCCATTGAGTCTGCTCCATCATTAAATCATGGCTGATATGTTCCTCAACCCCACTCTCCTTCTTTCTCCCATAACCTTTGATCCCCTCACTAATCAAGAACCTATCTGTCTCTGTCTTATTTACTCTCAGTGACCTGGCCTCCACAGCCCTCTGCAGCAATGAGTTCCACAGATTCTCCACCCTCTGGCTGAAGAAATTCCTCCTCATTTCAGTTCTAAATTATCATCCCTTTACGCTGAGGCTGTGCCCTTGGGACCTTGTCTTTCCTACTGATGGAAACATCTTCTTCATGTCCACTCTATCCAGGACTCTTAGTATTCTGTAAGTTTCACCATCCACCTCCATCCCCATTCCTTCAAATCTCTATCGAGTACAGACACAGAGTCCTCAAATGCTCCTCACATGACAGGTATTTAATTCTCATTCCAAGGATCATTCTTGTGAACCTCCTCTGGACCCCTCCAAGGCCAGGATATCCTTCCTTAGATATGGGGCCCAAAACTGCTCACAATATTCCAAATGCAGTCTGACCAGGACCTTATACAGTCTCAGCGGTACTTCTGTACTTTTGTATTCTAGCCCTTTTGAGATGCATGCTAACATTGCATTTGCCATCCTAAGTACCAACTGAACTTGCATGTTAACCTTAAGAAATTCTGAGCTAGGACTCCTAAGTCCCCTTTGTGCTTCAAATTTCCGAAGCCTTTCCCCATTCAAAGAAAAATAGTCTACGCCTCTATTCTTCCTACCAGAGAGCATTACCTCACACTTTCCCACATTGTATTACATCTGCCACTTCTGTGCCCAATCTCCATCCTGTCCAAGTCCTTCTGCAACCTCCCCACTTCCACAACACTATCTCTGTGTCACCTGCAACCCTAGCAACAATGTCCTCAGTTCCTTTGTCCAGATCGTTTGATGTATAATGTGAATAGTTGTGGCCCCAATATTGTCCGCTGCAGAACTCCACTAATCGCCACATGCCATAATGAAAAAGGCCCCTTTATGCCCACCCTCTACTTTCTGCCAGTCAGCCAATCCTCTATACCTCTGTCCTCTAATTAGGGTGAAAATAATCCGGAACATTCTTTTTTGACCCCTAAAAGTGATCGAAATAAATCCAAGAGATCACATTGATCATACTTATGTTAATGGGTAAATGGCTAACAGAGAATAAAACTCCCAAATACCTACCATCCATGAAGTACAAACATCCTTGAGATCGAGAGCAAAAGAGGAAAAGAGAGAGACACACTTAGGTGAACATTGTGAGACTATGTACATATTTGCTATACCACACCACTTGCCCTTTGTGCACAGTCTGCATGCCAGATGCGGCCGATAAAATATGATTTATGCATTCTGAACAGTTGCAGTATTCTATCAGTTCTTGTCTTCCTGGGACTGGTATTACAATAGAAGTGAGATAGTAGGAACTGCAGATGCTGGAGAATCCGAGACAACAAGGTGCAGGGCTGGATGAACACAGCAGGCCAAGCAGCATCATAGGAGCAGAGAGGCTGACGTTTCGGGCCTAGACCCTTCATCAGAAAAGGGGGAGGGGAAGGGGGTTTTGAAATAAATAGGGAGAGAGTGGGAGGCGGATAGAAGAGGGATAGAGGAGAGGATAGGTGGAGAGGAAACAAACAGGTCAAAGAGGCGGGGATGGAGCCAGTAAAGGTGAGTGTAGGTAGGGAGTTAGGAAGGGGATAGGTCAGTCCAGGGAGGACGGACAGGTCAAGGGGGCGGGATGAGGTTGGTCGGTAGGAGATGGAGGTGCGGCTTGAGGTGGGAGGAGGGGATAGGTGGGAGGAAGAACAGGTTAGGGAGGCAGGGACGAGCTGGACTGGTTTTGGGATGCGGTAGGGGGAGGGGAGATTTTGAAACTTGTGAAATCCACATTGATACCATTGGGCTGCAGGGTTCCCAAGCGGAATATGAGTTGCTGTTCCTGCAACCTTCGGGTGGCATCGTTGTGGCACTGCAGGAGGCCCAGGATGGACATGTCGTCTGAGGAATGGGAGGGGGAGTTGAAATGGTTCGCGACTGGGAGGTGCAGTTGTTTGTTGCGAACCGAGCGTAGGTGTTCTGCAAAGCGGTCCCCGAGTCTCCGCTTGGTTTCCCCGATGTAGAGGAAGCCACACCGGGTACAGCGGATGCAGTATACCACATTGGCAGATGTGCAGGTGAACATCTGCTTGATGTGGAAAGTCTTCTTGGGGCCTGGGATGGGGATGAGGGAGGAGGTATGGGGGCAGGTGTAGCACTTCCTGCGGTTGCAGGGAAAAGTGCCGGGTGTGGTGGAGCTGGAGGGGAGTGTGGAGCGGACAAGGGAGTCACGGAGAGAGTTGTCCCTCTGGAAAGCAGATAAGGGTGGGGAGGGAAAGATGTCTTTGGTGGTGGGGTCGGATTGCAGATGGCGGAAGTGTCGGAGGATGATGCGTTGGATCCGGAGGTTGGTGGGGTGGTACGTGAGGACGAGGGGGATTCTTTTTTGGTT
>NW_025973277.1:0-9173 GCF_021869965.1 Rhincodon typus
CAGCATTTGCAGTTCCTACTATCTCTGCTGTTTAATTTAGTTTGGTCACTTTTCTTTCAGGCCTGATTTCTCTGCATGTGGGTCAAATTAGAATGTCCAATTTTGGGCCCGTGGTTGCTTGACTATAGTCCCTCCAGTAGATCAGCTTGAAGTACCTCACAAAAATGGCATCACAGGCTCAGACCATGCTCTCGTACAGGGAGTTGTCAAGTCTCTGACGGATAGCCCAACTCCCCAAGTATCTGTGTTCCCCAATGTATGTACACAACAATACGCTTCACATTAACTATCTTCCTTATGCACATCAAAAAGTTTAATAGTACTATATACAAAGAACTTAATACATAAACTGAGAATTAGCCACTATTTACATAAATTGGTTCATCCTCCAGCCTCTTTAGCGATTAGCAGCACTCAATAGTATTACATTCGTACCACACAGCAATTTACATTGTCCTTTCACAACACAGTCCGTGTTTGTTAATTTCTTAGCCTCCACTGCAGGAGCATAGGGTCCATAGTTAGTTTCCTACTTTCAGCAGATGAATTTAACCATGAGAACAGTGAGGTAGATCAAAGCCAGGGGTGATAGGAGATGCACCCACAGGTGTATCTGAGCCCCAGTTCCAGAGGTCATCCAACCAATGAGTCACTTTGATTTCCCTGATATCTTTTTGAATTTGCTCTGTGTGCTGAACAACAGTAGCAAAAACTTTATGTGCATTTACCAATTGTGTCCGGAGTTACTGTAATTTTTCTGGTAGGAGTTCAAACTCCTACCAATAATTCCCAAAAGTTTATTTGAGTTTGCCACTGACATTGACAAAGATCTCACTCCTGCTGCGATAGTAAGAACTGCCGATGCTGGAGTCTGAGATAACACAGTGTGGAGCTGAAGGAACACAGCAGGCCAGGCAGTGTCAGAAGAGCAGGAAAGCTGACCCAAAACATCAGCTTTCCTGCTCCTCTGATGCTGCCTGGCCTGTTGTGTTCCTTCAGCTCCACACTGTGTTATCTCTCATTCCTGCTGCGGATGTCTGTGAGCTGGATTAAATCTACCCTGGCTGCTATGTGTGGCCCTATACAAAAGATGGATGTTACATGTGAAAGTCCCGTACAGTTGGTGTTTTAGGGACGTTGTGATGCAGTATTCTACCTTTCCCCCTATACGCTACCCTAATGATGACTGTCTTCAGGCTCCGGATCTCTGCAGTCCCATTTAGAATGGCATTTGATGGCAAATCACACAAGATATGTTAATTTGAATGTGCAGGATAGGGACATATAATTATTTCTTTTGTCTGTTGACATTTATCCAATTTTCTGTCATGCCCAAATTCTCCGGATGTGGGTCAATTTAAAATGTCCAATTTTTGACCACAGAGAAATGAAAAGAAAAGAGAAAATAGGGGAGAAAAAGACAGAAAAGGCAAAAGAAATTGTACACAATTTAAAATGCTAAGAAATGTTCAAGCCCAACAAACAAAGTAGAAATGCACCAATCAATTTACACACAGCAAGTTCCCACAGCTATGTAATAATGAACAGATCTCTTTTCTTATGAGGTTATTCGAGACATCAATATTGTTCAAGAGAAAACTGCCCTACCTACTTTGAAATAGTGCCATGGGATATTTTATGTCCATGTCAGAAGGGCCTCAGTTTAATGTCTTAACCAAAAGTCAGCAACACTTAAGGTGCAGTGCTCCACTGTACTGGACTGGAGTATCCACCTAGATTTTGCTCTCAAATCGTTGAGTGTGTATCAAATCCACAAACTTTAGGCTTTGTTTTGCTTTACAGTCTTCATACCAATACATCCCAATACATGGAGGTTGTTATCTCTGATTGAAAGTGCCTCATTATTATTTCATAACTCTACCTATCAGTATTTACGAGACTTCATTAGTCAATTGACTCTTTCAGTTGCCATTCAGGCATCAGCTTCAACATTTACATATTTCACAATCACATATTGTTTATTTAAATCAATCTGATCAGACATGTTATAACAAACCTCTTAATCAAGACCTTCTGGCCCAGAGGTGGGGACTCTACCACTGTGCCATAAGAGCCCTGTGTATTTTTCAACATTGTGAATGGTAGTGTCTCAATACATAATGAAGCACCATTAAAGGTGAAATTAAATTCCTTCGTTAACTGACATTCACACCCTTGCCATCACGAGTATGGGGAAAAATAAATTGTTTTAGTGAAAAGAGGAATTTTAGATAAAAATAAGCTTGACTTTAAATGATAACTGAAAAATTATTCCTATGCTTTATTAAGAAGTATGCAGTTGCAATTTATTCGTAAAATAAATTTTGATTACATATGCAACTACTCTTTATTTAAAATGCTACAACTGGTAAATAAAGTCAAAGAATGTTAAAAAAAAGTAAGCCGAAGATAGCATTTGAGTTGGATAAAGATGAAAAATGGTCCGAAACCACACCTGGCTGAAAGAATGCACTCGATGAGCTCACTCTTATTGCCATTAAGGCAGCAATTTTTCATGGTAATGGTGCATTTAATGTTAATCAATCATTGTTACTCATCATCGTTTTAAAATGGAGCACAACATGTCTAGCTACAAAAAGATAGGAGAAAATTCTTTAACCACTGTAATTGGAGCCCCTCAATGAAATGGCTGTTCTTTAATCACTCAATTACCTATGATTCACTCATTCTGGATCTCATTTATGATCAATAGTTTATGTGTACCACAAAGTTGCTGCAGTGCCATGAAATTGTAATATCCAGATTTGCATTGGTAAATGCACAAAATCCAGAGTTAGATGCTACTCAAGTATACTTAAAGAAATTTATATTGTAGAAGCAAGAAGAAAGTGCAGTATATATAGAATGTACATTAAAATACTTAGAGCAGAAACATTATAAATTACTCATTTGATGTCCAATGTTGTCTAGTGATTAATTTTCTGCAGTCTACCACTCTTAGCCATGTACCCTTCATATGTTGAGTCCTAGGCAGATATAATGAATGAGAAACAGTTATATTTTGAAGATTTTTTAAAAGCTTCAGAATAAAAGCTAGAAAAATCACAAATTTACCTACTAAA
Organism: Rhincodon typus; assembly: GCF_021869965.1. NCBI lineage: Eukaryota > Metazoa > Chordata > Chondrichthyes > Orectolobiformes > Rhincodontidae > Rhincodon > Rhincodon typus. The sequence goes on from NW_025973277.1 coordinate 3,084, forward strand.
CATAATATTTATCTTTCTTGTTTTTATCTTCTTTATTAGTATCTTGGGATCATGTTAGCTTGGACTTTTTGCTCTGTTAATGAGCACAATTATACATTCCATCTGGAATCCATTAAATATGACTTTGATTGCTGGTTTTCCTACCATCATTACTGACAGCAAAAGCCAATTCCATCCAAATTATCATATTCCCCAAGCTCAGCTACAAGTATTTTCAGTATGTTTCCCTGTCCTCCTACTGAGTTTCTCTCTCCCTATGTGCACTCCATAACCCCATTTCCATGTCTTATACGTTTACCGGAATCCTGGTAAGCACATCTCCCAACTGTTTATAGTGCTTTAAATAATATCATTGATTGAATTTATGTAGAAAGCATCCTTCAATATAGAACGTCCCAATTCCTGTGAAGTATAATAACGTAAAGGGTAGGATGCATGGGTATTCATTAGTTCTGCAACTTAAAATAAAAGATATATACATTAAATATAAGGATGGCGAAGAGATCTGTCATTTGAATTCTTCCATCAATAAATCTTTATTCATCCACATTTTCTGTGTTCCAACATCAGCCTTCGTTAATTAGGTCGGATGTGTTCATAAGATTCGGCCACAATAGGGGGGTATTTTCTACTAAATCACTGGGTCAATTGAATGGTGTGAAAGTGTTAATTCGCAGCAAATAAGATGTCAATTGAAAAATACTTCTTTGACGATCTGAATGTATTGATATCAAATGCAAATTCATGTAGCCTGTACTTGCTACATTTTATATTCAGGAGAGAGAATTACTCATCTAACTGTAGCATTAAAACAATGAAGCTACTATCCACTGGGCAGAAACTGATAAATCGATAGCAGCTAGAAAACAAAAGGAGGAAGAAAGCAATAAAGGCAATGGAAAGAAAAGAGTGAAAGTGGGAAGAGACCTAAAGGATAAAGGAAAGGGAAGTAAAAAGGCATGGATTAAAAATCAGAGTCAATTATCTATGGTGGTGTCAATGATACATAAGGCTCCCTAGAGACAGGCATAGGATGCAATATTCACTGCATAGCAAGTGTAAGGAACTTCATTGCAAAGATAGACCAGCTGCCTCTGTTACTTCCTCTTGTCTACCAAACCAAATCTCCCAGATTGTTTCGATTTTAACACAAAACATAGATCTTTCTTTAGATCTCTCTCTTATATTCTATTCTGTCCTTTCTCAACTCTTACTAACACCAATCACCTGTACCCTTCTCACATATTCCAATTAAACTGCTAATGATTCAATTTTCCTTCCTGTTCCTCCTTTAAAACCAACTTTGGCATTCCAACCCTCAAAAACCAAAAGCTGAACATTCTGTGCTATCAAGTTACTGTCTTATACCCAACACCCTCTTTCTCCCCCTATTTGAACATTCAAGGGATTGATGCCTGTCTTAATAAGCATAGCTCCAATGCTAAAGGAAGTGACTGTGGAAAGGATCTGGGTGTTCAGATTTTGTCTTCCAACTTTCCCTCACCAACTCCTTCTTCCAATAAATGCAAAAGCCATGTCCTCATATTTAGTTAGCTGCTTCATCTTGGCTGGTATTTTATATACCTTGTTGCTTTTCATAAATTAGGTGTAGCCTTGGACTGTAGATATATTTAATCAGCTGTTATGATACATGCCTGAGGTAGGTGAGATTTGAACATGGGTCTTCTGGTCCAGAGGTAGGGACATTACCACTGGAAGACCCTGTTGCCTTGACTGTAAATAGAATAATATGACAATACTGTGCCTTTAAAAAGTGTGTTTTGCCTTTGTTTTCTTTTAGAGAGAGTTTGGGGGAAAGGTACCAAGCAGTTTATGAGAAGATAAACAACTTGTGAAGCCCTGGGTGTTTTTATTTTAAAGTTGGAACAATAGAAGTAGCCTGAACGTGTGTAGTTGAGTTTTCACAGAAACAGGATTTTTATTTAGCTTTCAGTAGAAGCTGCTGGGGTTGAAAAGCTGCCACATCTCTCTTTGCTCTACCTAAAAGCTGGAGTTCTCTCTCTCTCTGAATTGTCTTTTGATGTTCTTTTCTCCTGGATTGGAGAACTGTGTGTAAGACAACCTGTTTTCTGAATTTGGCCAATTGCCAAGGGTGTGTTTATGGGATGTTACTATATTGGAATAGTTCCTGTTTAGTAGGAAACTAATCTATTATTCTGTTAAGTTTTCCAGTAGAGTTACATTATTCCAAGTTACTCTTTCTTTTGATGTATTTTAACTATTGTGTTTGTATATTATGTTTTGCTTAATATCAAGTAGTTTGACCAATCAAATTGCAACTGGAACACAGCACCTCACATTTACCTTTAAAATAAGGAAAAGTTAGGGTCTAGGCTACTTTCTTAATATATTTTGAGGGGTTATGGTCTGGTCCAATGGAATATAACTAAGAGGGTGATCACAATTAACTAAGTATGCCATATAGTATACCTGTTCCAAGCAACCATCCAGAACAAAACAGCTGCTTGCTTGGCACCCTATCCACCACTTTAACGATTCATGAGCTCCATCTCTACAACGGTAGCAGTGAGTGTCACCTATAAGATGGGATTCAGCAATTCACTAATATTCCTTCGACAGAATCTTCCGAACCCATGAGCTCTGCTAATGATAAGACCAATGACAGAAGGCACAGATGAGCACCACCTTTGGCACGTTTACCTCCAAGTGACACACATTACTGTTTTGGAATTATATTGTTTTTTTCTTGATGTTGTTGCATTAAAATTCTGCAACTCACTCCTTTCTGTGCTGCGGTTAAATCCCATGTTCACAAGTTCTCCATGCGACAATTACGGATGGTCAGTAAACTGGCTTTGCCAGCACTGCCCACACCCCATGAACAAATTAAGCAAATAAATTGTCATGGCATTTTCAATGATAGTAGTTTTTGCAAGCTTAACTTTCAGCAACCATGTACACCAATATTCTCATCGCCTTCTGTTGTATAAAAGAATATTGGAAATGTTCTCTCTGGATTATTATGCTTGTGGTACAGTTCCAGAGGAGACACATATTTTATGAAAGAAGTATGTACATAAGGGGTGATCCATTTATATTAACACCACTCTGGATATGAGAAACCTTCCGCCTCATTTGCAACACAACTGTTTCTTAACAAGCAAATGGCCTCCTGCAAAGTTTCCTTCTTCAGCCATTTTTTTCTGCGCAAAGCATTCCTAGCACCTCAAAATTGATCTGCAGTAGGCCTTTAGGACTGTTCCTTGTTCAAATTTTGTGACTCCAACCAAAAGTATGATTTGGCTGAGTTTCTAAGGATTTCAAAGTTGAAAGTGTGGAGTTTTTATTCAATGAAATGTTCTCAATAGTTGTCAAACTAAAATGCAATATGGCAAAATTGGTTGAATCATGTTAAGTTTTAGGGGAACCATGTTTGCGAACCCATATTATGCACCATATTTGTAACAATGGATATGCTGGATAGATGAATGAATGGTGTAAGGATCTTATATAGCTCAGCAATTCCCCTCATATGTTCGAGTCACAAGATTATGCATTCAAACCCCAAATAAGAGATATGAGCATAAATGCTAGGCTGGAACCAGCAACGTTGAAAAAGTGCTGCCCTGCTGGATGTGCTAACTTTAGGAAGAGGTCTTAAATATAAATGCTATCCACCTCTCAGGCAATCATGAAAGATCCCAAGTGGCACTATTCAAATAAGGGTAAGGGATTTCTTCTCAGTGTTCTAATTAATATTTAACTCTTAGGCAATATCTAAAACAATCTTGTCCTTGTTGTTCATGGGAGCTTCCTGTGTACAAATGGGCTGCTGTGTTCCCTATTACAACAAGTGATTACAATTCAAAGCTTCATTGACTGTAAGCACTTTGCAATGGTCTAAAATTGGTGAAGGTGTGATATAAATGCTAATTCTTATTTTCTTAGTTAATTATGTTCTGAAATGCCAAATGTAATTCAGCCAGTTTAAATTTTAATGCATTTTTTTGTAATTTAATACTATAGAAGATAATCCTGGAATTGTGTCTGTACTAATAACAGATTGGTGCAATTTCTTCCATGATGCTTGCTTATTAAAGACATTTTTCTCAGAATTTTCTCAGATCCCACAGTGGCCATTTTTATTGCCTTCTTGTTCTGGATTCAAGTTGTTATATACCCTTTTAAATTGGATTCATTGTTCTATGCTATTGCATTTTTGTTAGCGTTTAATGTACCACGTGACAGCTTAATGTTGGTTTTTATTTTCATTTATTTGATCATAGGATGTTGACTTCACTGACTAACCCAGCATTTATTGTTCATCCCTAATTAATCTTGGGAAGGCTCTGGTGAGTAACCTTCATTTTTCTTTTTATTTCAATTCTTTTTTATTCATTTTTAATTTTTTTACCGATTTCAAAAATGAAGGGTGTGTCTTCCAAAAAGAAATTGGGGAGTTAAGGCCGATACTCTCTTGAGTTTAGAAGAATGAGAGGAGACCTAATTGAGGAATATGAGATGCTAAAGGGGAATAACAAAGTAGATGTTGAGAAGATGTTTCCTCATGTGGGGCAATCTAGCATGAGAACTCATCGTTTTAGGATAAGGGGTGGCAGAATTAAAACACAGGTGAGTGTCATAATTGTAACAAGGTCTACGAGGTGGGCCTCATAGAGTATGAGTTCCCTGATTGGGGCAGTTAATCTGGCCCAAACAGGAAGCCCTGGCTGACAGATATGAACAGGAGTGTCAGATATCCGAGATAGTAGGAACTGCAGATGCTGGAGAATCCGAGACAACAAGGTGCAGGGCTGGATGAACACAGCAGGCCAAGCAGCATCATAGGAGCAGAGAGGCTGACGTTTCGGGCCTAGACCCTTCATCAGAAAAGATATCCTGTTCACTCTGAGAACTGGTATGAGGGAGCTGGATCAGTGTCAAAGACTCTCCACATGTAAATAAAGGTTGACTTGGTGATGGGATACCGGCCTCTGTGGAGTTACTTCAGTGGCGATGAGAGAAAAGCATGTTCCAGAAGAAATTTGCTTGTAACAGTCACGTTTGACTTGGGATAAGCATTGCTTGCATCATGCCATTATTTGGGAAGCTTGACCTGTTTGAGCCTGCTGTCAAAGAACAGGCATAGTATGTGGAAAGAATGCATTATTTTTTTCTAGGCAAATGACCTTGGGACAGATAAAAAAACATTGAGTAATTCTCCTGATATCTTGTGGACCTGCACTTTTTTCAGTTATTAGGAACCCTTTCCTGAGGCACCAGAAACTAAAGCCTTTCAAGAGTTGACAGATTTAGATAAGGTATGTTATGATCCCAAGCCTCCTCCCATTCTGAAACACTATCGGTTTTACTGGGCAATTCGAGAACCAGGGGAACCCACATCAGGACTTTTTTGATTAGGTTTAAGACAAATGGCAGAGATATGTGATATTGGTTTAACCTTAAATGAGATGCTGAGAGACTGTAGGGTATGTGAAATTAATGATGTAACCATGCAAAAGCACCTACTGACTTCAAACAGGAGCTACAACTGGCTTTGTCATTGAAAAATGTGGCAGATAGAGCATAGGAGTTGTAGGGTATTCTAACGGAAATAGGTACCCTCAGCAGTCCGACTTAGCTTCAGGAACACAACTTGAGTGAAGGCAATTGCATAGTCTCACTCAGGACATATCCTGAACAGAGGGACTCTCGATCAGTCCACAGCAAAACCCCAAAACAAAGTCAAGCTTTGGCAAAACAGTTAAAATTTTCTTCAGGATCATTGTAGTTGTAGCCATTGTAGTTGCTGCTGGTATGCAGATTTGAGAGAGCAAAACAGTCCCACTAGACCTAAATTGAGTAAGAGAACTCAAAGGCTGGTATCCAGGAGAGTGCTCACTCTGGAAAGTCCACCTCCATCTGGTTTGGAACAGTTAATTTGCTTAGCAACATCTAAATACGAACCATTCAAAGTAAACACCTGATTAGATGGTCACCCAGTTCTAATGGAGGTCAATAGCCATTTTAGTGATCACAGAATCAGTCTTTAACAAAATTCAGAGATAGTAGGAACTGCAGATGCTGGAGAATCTGAGATAACAAGGT
>NW_025973278.1:0-900 GCF_021869965.1 Rhincodon typus
TTGGAACAGCTTACCATTAGAATCTTGCTTTATTCGGGAACTGTTAGTAGTTAGAAGGGGTTTATTCGGTTTGTTAATAGTTTAAATAATTTGTTCACTGTTAGAATTAGACAAATAAGTTGTTACTTGTTGATTTTAAAGTGAATGTCAGGGATTTATTTTACTCAATGGCTAGAAGTTGCTGAAAGGCAGGTTACAGCGTTTTTCACATTCATTTTACAGATAATGGGACAAGGTGCTCCTCTTTAGGTGTTTCGGTTTTAGTTCTCAGAGTGAGGGGATCAACCTCTCCTTTTTATCAGATTGGGGGCTCGTCGTCTGGGATTTGGACAGATTTGAACAGATTTAATGTACAAAAGGTCCTAGCAGATTTAAACAGACTTGGGGACTAGTGTCCTAGATGGTTAAATAGAAATTAGGTGTGAAGTGGAAAATCTGTTTAATTTCGGTTGCTTGTTGTTAGTTAAATCCAAAGTGGGGCAATGGCTCTTTCAGTCATTAAGAGTTTTCTGGGGGTGGAAGAAAGTGACTTTGTGGGTTTTACAAAAGATGAGCAAGGGCAAGCTGTTGGAATTGGCAGACAAACTGGAGCTGGCGTAGACTTTGTGAGAAAAGGAGAGGTAATTACAGCAGCAGCTCAACATTTAAATATGCTGGAAAAACCATCAGAATCTTTGGAAATGGCTAGGATTCGATTGCTGATAAAAGGGCTTGACCTTGAAAGGGAACTGAAACAGTTTGAGAGATAGTAGGAACTGCAGATGCTGGAGAATCTGAGATAACAAGGTGTAGAGCTGGATGAACACAGCAGGCCAAGCAGCATCAGAGGAGCAGGAAAGCTAGGTTTTTAGTATCCAATAAAGCCGAGTAGAATTGTGAGTTCAGGTTGTGGATCCTGCG
>NW_025973278.1:1000-9172 GCF_021869965.1 Rhincodon typus
AGAATTGTGAGTTCAGGTTGTGGATTCTGCGAAGAATTTCTGAAGAAGGGTCTAGAGAATTGTGAGTTCAGGTTGTGGATTCTGCGAAGAATTTCTGAAGAAGGGTCTAGAGAATTGTGAGTTCAGGTTGTGGATTCTGCGAAGAATTTCTGAAGAAGGGTCTAGGCCCGAAACTTCAGCTTTCCTGCTCCTCTGATGCTGCTTGGCCTGCTGTGTTCATCCAGCTCTACACCTTGATATCTCAGATTCTCCAGCATCTGCAGTTCCTACTATCTCTGATACAGGTCAGAGTTATGTCGAGTTTGAAAGAATTAAACACAGCAACTTTGATAGACGGATGAGTGCATTAAAATAGAGAAGATATATGAGGTTCTTAGAGATATTATTCTGCTGGAGGAGTTTAAAAACTCACTTCTAGAAATGTTAAGAACTCAGGTCGAGGAATAGATAGTTAAAACAGTGAGAAGAGCTGCAGAGATGGCAGATGAATACACATTAGTGAGTAAATCGAAATCCAGCTTCCGACAGTAATTTCATTCCGTGAGGGATAGAAATTGGAAAAGAGGGAGATCTTAAGGATAAAATCCTAAGGCAGAAATGGAGACCTTGGCAGGTTAGTGCAGAGGAGAAGTGGGCAGAAATTCACCAGATTGTGTTGCTGGTAATGTATAAATAGTAAGTATTGCAGGTAGCACACAAATTACCTGTAGGAGATCATCTAGGAGTGAGGAAGACTCAGGCTAAGATACAGAAGCATTTCTATTGGCCTGGATTACATAAGGATGTGTTTGAATTTTGCAGAATCTGTCATACGTGTAAAATGTTAGGAAAGCCACAGGCAGTAATAAAACTAACACCTTTGATGCCAATTCCTGCATTTGAAGAATGTTTCACATGGGTTATAATTAATTGTGTAGGCCCCCTCCCTAAAACCAAAAGTGGGAACCAGTATTTGCTAACAATAATGGATGTGTCTACCAGGTTTCCGGAGGCAATTCCATTACGGAATGTCAGGGCAAAAAAAGGTTGTGGATGAGTTGCTTGCTTTACCCTTTATGAACTACCCAGGGAGATTCAATCAGACCAAGGGTGGAATTTTACTGCCAAACTGTTTAAGATGGTCATAGATAGTTTAGCCATCCAACATTTTAAATCAAGTGCGTACCATCCTGAATCCCTGGAAGCATTGGAAAGGTGGCATCAGACCCTAAAGACAATGCTGAGGGCTTATTGCCAGGATTACCCAAATGATTGGGATAAAGGTAACCCATTTATTTCATTTGCTATTAGAGATGTTCCAAATTAATTGACTCCGTTTACTCCATCTGAATTGATATTTGGCCACGAAGTAAGAGGACCGTTAAAATTAATTAAGGAAAAGTTGATAGGTCCGAAGTCAGAGATCTTACAGTTCGATTATGTATCTGAGGTGAGAGAAAGATTAAACAGAATAAATGGATGAGCTAGACAACATTTGATGGTGGCAGGGCACCTAGTGAAGCAAGAAGCAGATAGAAAATCTGAAATTTGTACATTTGCTTGTGGGGATAAAGTATTGGTGCTGTTACCACTGGTAGGAGATCCCTTCAAAGCAAGGTTTAGTGATCCCTATCAGATTGAGAAGAAGTTGAGACAGGTGAATTATCTGGTAAGGATGCCAGATAGGAAAAAACTATCAGGTATGTCATGTGAACATGTTGAAACCTTACTATGACAGGGAAAGGGAACCAGACAAACAGGTATTACTTACTGCCACTCAGAGGGAGAAATCAAATCCAGATGATTTGGATTTTGATGTGCCTCAGAATAAATTGAATAATGAGGAAGCCCTTAAGAAATGGGACAGAGAACTAAATTGAAAGACTTTTGCAGTGCTATGAGGACAAATGTAGAAATAGAATGGGGAGGACTAATGCCATAGTACATGAGGTTGACGTAGGGAATGCTGTTCTATAAAACAACATCCCTACAGGCTTAATCAAATCATAGCAGTGCAGGTTCAGAAGGAAATGGAAGCGATGCTTCAAGAAGATATCATAGATCTGACTCAAAGTGAGTGGAGTTTGCCGATCGTGTTGGTTCCCAAACCTGTTGGTGCTCAATTATTCTGCGTAGATTATATGAAGGGCCACGCTGTGACCAAATCTGACCTGTACCCAATTCCAAGGCTGAAGTATTATGTGGAAAAAGTAGGACAGGCCACTTTGCTTCACAATGTTGGATTTACTTCATGGTCACTGGTAAGTACCTTAATCAGAGAGAATGAAAGAAGTTTCTGCTTTTGTCCTTTATTCATTCACGGGATGAGGGCATCGCTAGCTAGGCAGCATTTATTGCCCACCCCTAATTGCCCAGAGGGCAGTTAAGAGTCAATCACATTGCTGTGGATCTGGGGTCACATGTAAACCAGGCCAAGTAAGGATGGCAGTTTCCTTCCCTAAAGGGCATTAGTGAACCAGAAGGTTTTTCCGACAATTGACAATGGATTCATGGTCATCATTAGATTCTTAATTCCAGATATTTATTGAATTCAAATTCCACCATCTACCATGGCAGGATTTGAACCCAGGTCCCTGGATCATTATCTGGATCTCTGGATTAACAGTCCAGCGATAATACCACTAGGCCATTTCCTCCCCTAATGTAACCCCAAATGGGCTGTATCAATTTAAAGTAATACTGTTTGGAATGAAAAATGCTTTTCAAAGGCTTATGAACAGATTTGTTGCAGGGTTGTCTAATTGTGCCATCTACATAGATGACTTAGTTATTGTTAGACATTTGTGGAAAGATCTCATGCAGCATTTGGCAGACTTTGAGAGACTATAGAAGGCAAAGTTGGTCATAAGCTTAGCAAAAACAGAATTTGCGAAGGCTAAAGTGACATTCTTAGTGCACAACATCAGATACGGACGGATGGTACTGAGGAAAGTGAAGATGAAGGTCAACGAGGAATTTCCAAGACCATCCTCAAAGAAGGAAGTTCGACAATGTTTAGGATTGAGCAGGTTCTGCAGGAAATTTGTACTAAACTTTAGTTGCGTAGTGGCACCGTTGACGGATTTGCTAAAAAAAAACACAAAATTCCGATGGACAGAACAATGTCAGGAGGCATTTGAGAATTTAAAAGCAGTGTTAACTACTGCACCAGTTTTAACCACACCAAATTTTTTGAAACCCTTCGAAGTCACCATCAATGCAACCGGAATTGGAGCTGTGTTGTTACAGGAGGATGATTGTGGAACTGAAAGGCCAATTGGTTATTTTTTTAAAAAAAAACTCAATATCCACCAGAAAAAATATCCAAGCATTGAAAAAGAGTTATTGAGTTTAGTATTGGCCTTACAACGTTTTAATGTTTATGTTGCAAACAATGCGTCAGAGACGGTTGTGTATATCGATCACAATCCTTTGACATTTCTAGAAAGATTTAAGGACATGAACACCAGAGTATTTCGTTGGAGTCTCATGTTACAAATATTTAATTTACAGATTGTACGTGTTGGGGGTTCTAAAAATATTATCACAGATGCTTTATCATGGGTTTAAAAGAAAAATGCTTATGTAAGATAGAAACGTTCATCTTCAATGTTATAAAAAAATAGAATTAGCATAAAAAGTGTAACTCTAGAGTAAAGAGCTATAGACCTAGTAATATAATGCAGTTCAGGTTTTACAAAAGAAAAGGAAGCCATCTTTTCATAGTGATGGTTCATTTTTTTCTTAAGCGGGGAGGTGTTGCAAAGTTGGGTAGAATACTTGTGGATTGGGTGGCAGGAAGTTAGGACTTGTTGTTTGTAAATTTCTAGGTGGGAAAGCATTGCATGGTCACCTTAAATGATCACCTGCTCCTTCCGTGCTTACAGATTTAAAAAAGATGTCTGTGAGCAGCGGCTTGAAAATTTGCAAGTACACAGAGAGCACCCGAATTGAAACATCTGTATTAAAAGGGCCATACAGTCAACAGGCCAAGCTGCAGCTTTATTTTACCAAGACAACAGACTTTTGAATTTGGCCAATAAACCTGAACCAGGTACTTAGATACAAAAACCTGTTAAATTTAAGTCTGGTGGTTTTGACAATCCTATTGTAAGAAACATTGATATGTCATCAAAGCTATAAAAGAAGGAGGCAGTTAGACAAAGACCCTAGAGCTAGCTGCCATCTGCCAGAACTAATGGCCCTCAGCTCTCAAGAGAGAATTGTTGGCTCTCACAGCCTCCTGTATGTCTCAGAGAAAGCACCATCTAAATAACATCTCTACCAACAGCACAACTAGTTAATTTCCTGACAGAAGAATCGATGAAGAAGTCACAAAACATTCTGGAAGATATAACCTGCTGTAATTTCGAGAGTCTAAATCCTATTTTTCACAGTGGAATTTGTATTTATTGGAACAGCATACCTTTAGAATCTTGCTTTATTTGGCAATAGTTAGTAGTTAGAAGGGATTTATTCAGTTTGTTAATTGTTTAGTTAGCTTGTTCACTGTCAGATAAATAACTTTGTTACTTGTTGATTTTAAAGTGAGTATCAGGGATTTGTTTTATTTAACCACTAGAAGTTGCTGAAAGGCAGGTTACACCACTTTTCACACTCCTTTTACAGATTATAGGGCAAGGTGCTCCTCTTTGGGTGTTTTGGTTTCAGTTTTCAGAATTGAGGGGGTCAACTTCTGCTTTATTGCTATTTATTGCCCAACTCTAGTTGTCCTTGAGAAGGTGTTGGTGAGCTGCCTGCTTGAACCGCTGTAACTATTTGGTATAGTTAGACCCACAATACCTTTAGGAAGGAAATTCTATGATTTTAATCCTTGACAGTAAAGGAACGACAATATGTTTCCACGTCAGGATGGTGAATGCCTCGGAGGGGAAATGAGCAGGGAATGGTGTTCAATGTATTTGCTGCCCTTGTCCTTTGAGATGGAAGTGATTGTGGATTTGGAAGGTGCCATCTAAGAATTTTTTGTGAATTTCTGCAGTGCATCTTGTAGATAGTACACACTGCTGCTACTGAGAATCGGTGCTGAAAGGATGTTTGTGGATGTGGTGCCAATCAAGCGGGGGCTGCTTTGTCCTGGATGGTGTCAAGCTTCTTGAGTGTTGTTGGGTCTGCACCCATCCAGGCAAGTGGGAAATATGTGCCTTGCAGATGATGGACTGGCTTTAATGAGTCAGGACTGAGTTACTCGCCTGCAGTTACTAGCCTCTGACCTGCTCTTCTAGACACTCGGTTTATGTGGTGAGTCCAGCTGAGTTTCTGGTCAATGGTAACCCACCCAGGATGTTGATAGTGGGGGATTCAGTGATGGTAACACCATTGAATGTCAAGGTGCTGTGGTTAGATAGTTCCTTATTGGAGATCATCATTGCCAGGCATTTGTGAATGTCACTTGCCACTTGTCAGCCCAAGCCTGGATATTATCCAGATCTTGTTGCATTTGAACACGGACTGGTTCAGTATCTGAGGAGTTGTGAATGGTGCTGAACATTGTGCAATCATTGACAAACATCCCCACTGACCTTACGATAGAGGAAAGGCTGAAGGTGGTTGGGCTGAGGACACTACCCTGAGGAACTCCTGCAGAGATGTCCTGGAGCTGAGATGACTGACCTCCAACAATCACAACCATCTTCCTATGTGCCAGGTATGATTCCAACCAGTAGAGTGTTTGCCCCCTGATACCCATTGATCCCAGTTTTGTTAGGGCCCCTTGATGCCACAATCGGTGAAATACAGCCTTGACGTCAAGGGCTGTCAGTCTTACCTCACCTCACCAGGTGCTCCAAGTCAAGATGGTGCCTGAGACTTTTATACCCTCAAGACACGTGTGATGATACAGTAATGATGTCATGAAAATGTCTCTTAAAGGTGCACTGACCAGGAGATATGACACAACATCAACAGCGCTGTATGTATGATACATTGGCCTGTGGAGTCAGGTCCTTTCAGGAGCAGGACTGCCTGGACCAATTGGTTGGGAAATCTGAAAGCAACATGCTAATACCATGACTTAGTCAAAGACAAAACCCTTTCCATGAACTTTCAAGATACCAAACTGTTATTAACCCAAGGAAAGTAGGTTTGTAAATTACAATCCAACTTTCAGCAGGAGGGATATCTATTGGCTTTGGAGACAATAAGAATGGCAGATTTCTTTTTCCTTTATTCATTCACAGGATGAGGGTGCAGCATTTCTTGCCCATCCCTAATTGCCCAGAGGGCAGTTCAGAGTCAACCACATTGCTGTGGGTCTGGAGTCACATGTAGGCCAGACCAGGTAAGGATGGCAGTTTCCTTCCCTAAAGGGCATTAATGAACCAGATGGGTTTTTCCTAACAATCAGCAATGGATTCACAGTCATCATTAGATTCTTAATTCCATATTTAAGGTTTTGGAGTAGATTTGTAGCTTGGGTTGTGGGTGTTGTGGTTGGTTGGCTCACCGAGCTGGTTTGTTGTTCTGCAGACGTTTTGTTACCATGCTTGGTAACATCCTCAGAGGCTGCACTGAGGATGTTACCAAACACGGTGATGAAACATCTGCGGAACAACAAACCAGCTTGGCAAGCCAACCAACTTCAATAATTCCATATTTTTATTGGATTCAAATTCTACCATCTTCTGTGGCAGGATTTGAACCTGGGTCCCCAGAATATTATCTGAGTCTCTGCATTAACAGTCCTGTGATAATACCACTAGGCCATCGCTGCCCCCACCACACCCCCACCCCAGAGCCTATAGGTGTGAGGCTGGAAAAGTGCAGCAGGTCAGACCGCATCCAAGGAGCAGGAAAGTCAATGTTTTGGGCCAAAATTCTTCATCAGGACAGAAGGCTGTAGACTTCTTCAAATAGCACCACAGGAACTTTCCACCCATCTGAGCAGCTGTAGCTTCACGCATCTCTGACAGTGCAGCACTCCTTCAGCACACTGGAGTGTCAGCCTAGATTTTGTCCTCTGAGTTGCCGCTGTTGTGGTCTATGGGTCCAGAAGGATCTGAAAGGGTTAATGCTCGAGTGAGCACTATAAAGCCCACCCACTGTAACGTTGTCATGGGTGTTTGGTAGGAGAGTTAGTAGGATCTTGTGGGAGGCGGATCTAACACTGCTTCAAACCACCTCTGTAGCAATGAACAGTCTATCCATATATCCTGTAAATAGTTGCAGAGAAGAAATAAACTACACTGTGTTTACTTGTTAAATCGGAAGGTAGCTATCCATGCATAGACTAGACCACGCAGCCTCCTAAAGAACATTTAGAACAGTCAGGTGACAGTGCACACAACAGCCATTGGTTTTAAACTCACTTTTTGACTCAGAGGTGGGCGTAATAGTTACTAAACTGCATTTGTCAGAATAGTAGAGATTATGCCTGCCTTATTGAATTAAACTGGGATAAGTATACAAAGCTTCGTACCCAAGTGCATTACAACAAAGCAAATGATGCACACAACCTCTTCCACAGAAATATGATTGGCAAGTTGGAATGTATCTTGGAGTGTTGTCAACTTCAGGGGAATTGACTGGACAGGGTGATAGGTGTTGAACATCTGCCTGTTATGTTTGACTGTTATTTGAGATTACACTGAGTTGGAATTCTGGCTGATGAAATGGGTAGCTTCCAAAGAAAATCGCTCTTTACTGCAAATTGGTTTGTAATGGGATTCTGAAAAGGATATTGCAGGGATGATTTTCGATTTCGCTCAAATTATTTCCAATGACTGGTTCCGATATGATAAGGCACATCTGTGGGTCAGGTGGGATTTGAACCCAGTCCATAAGAAATAGCAATAGGAGTACCTTAGTCAGTTCCTCAAACCTACCTCACCATTCAATAGGATCAGCTTTAGGGAAACTTTAACAAACTACAGACTTAGATTTAGATATATTTATTTGTCACATGTACTAGGTGTAGGAATACGTAAGTACAGTGAAAAATGCACAAAGTCGCCATTCACTAGCACACACTTTGTTACAAAAACCAGAATTAAAAGATTTAATAGAGCCAAAAGGTAAGCAAGAAAAAATGTCCATATTCTCAGATTCTCAGAGCCCCAAGACCCATCTCAAAAATGGGGCAGGTACAAATCCGATCGTCAGGATACCCAGGAGGCCACTGACTGCTGCTCCCTCACCGGCCCCGCTCTCACCTCCCACTGCCCCTTCACTGCC
>NW_025973279.1:0-9170 GCF_021869965.1 Rhincodon typus
CCCTTCTTTAGAAAATTTTCTAAAGAAGGGTCCAGACCCGAAACGTCAGCTTCCTTGCTCCTCTGATGCTGCTTGGCCTGCTGTGTTTATCCAGCTCTACACCTTGTTATCTCAGATTCTCCAGCATCGGCAGTTCCTACTATCTCTGAATCAGCCTATCGAACCTCTCTTTTATATCAAACCCTCCAGTCCCAGTAACATCCTTGTAAATCTTTTCTGCACCCTCTCCAATTTAATAATGTCCTTTCTATAACAGGGGGACCTGAACTGTACACAGTACTGAAACAGAGGCAGCTCAAACAATGGGAAGCAGTTCGAACTAAGACAGCATGGGAGGCTTACAATCATACCCACATGACTGCTAACTGTCCTAGGAAGTAGGTTGGCAAGCCACTAAATTGTCTCTATCCGCTCCACTGAAGCACTCCACAACCAAATCTCACTGTTTGTCAACAACTAGAGAATGAAAGATAAAGACAGGGCTTCCAAATGAGGCACATATCCCCAGAATAAACTGTCGTTAAAAATAATTGCAGTTAAAAGCACGTTATTTTTAGGGACTGATCAATAACTAATCACAACAGTCTGCAAAGAATTATTTTGGTGATTACTGAAAAGCAACAGCAGCAGCAACAACAACAACTTGCATTTAGGTAACACCTTCTAAACGGAAAGCATCCCTAGGCCCTTCAAAGGAGCAAGGGCTATTGCTTGATTCCTGCCAAATTGCTCGAAAGCTTTGAAACAAACTGTAGTGCCTTTTGGTGGCAATGCATTGGAAGCTCAGGGTCATGTCTCAGATATCCTGTCAGTCAACCTTTTTGGCTGTAAGTGAAAAAAAGGTTACCATTGTTTTAGAATTATAGAATTATATTGTTGCCCTTCAGCACGTCGTGTCTGCATGACACATGAAACACATAATCTTCAACCTAAGCCCATTTACCAGCGCTTGACCCATAGCCTGGAATGTTATGACGCATCAAGTGCTCATCAGGTACTTTTTAAACGATATGAGGCAACTCACCTCTACCATCTTCCCAGGCACCATCAGAATGCTCTGGGCAAAACATGTTTTTCCTCACATCCCTCCAAAACCTTCTGACCCTCACCGAGTGTACCCTTGTGACTGGCCCTTCAACTGAAGGGGAACAGCGACTCCTTATCCATTCTGTCCATGCCCCTCATAATCTTGTTACACCTCAATCAGATCGCCCCTTATTCTTCCCTGCTCCAAGAAAACCAGACCAAGCCTATCCCACTTTTCCTCATAACTTTTAATTTTCCATCCCCAGGCAGCATCCCGGTGAATCTTCTCCGCACCCCTCCAGTGTAATCACATTTTTCCTGTGATGTGGGGACCAGAACAGCACACTTTTAGCAACATGAAATCACATTTTCTCTTTTTATTGCGGCAATTGAAAATTTTGGCTAAAGGAACGGTGCAATTTCAGGCAACCTTTGAGAGGCGCTCAGACCGTTTAATTTACTCTAACCACAAGAATAACAACAACTTGTGTACATGTGGAGCTTAGGGGCTTAGCAGCAAAGTCATTATCACCAATAATGGAGGAATTCAAGTCAAGTGGCCCGAATTAAGTGAGATATCTTCGAGGTTATTGGGACCCAGATTCAAGACCAATCTGCTCCAGAGGTGTGTTTTTTTTTCTATTCATTTGTGGGATGTGGGTGTCGCTGGCCAGCATTTCTTGCTCATTCCTAGTTGCCCTTGAGAAGGTGGTGATGAGCTGCCTTCTTGAACCGCTGCATTCTTCCTGCTGTGGGTTGACCCACAATGCTATTAGGGAGGGAATGCCAGGATTTTGACCCAGCAACAGTGAAGGAACGACAATATATTTCCAAGTCAGGATGGTGAGCAACTTGGAAGGGAACTTGGAGGTGGTGGTGTTCTCATATGTTTGCTGCCCTTGTCCCTCTAGATGGAAGCGGTCGTGGGTTGGGAAGATGCTGTCTGAGGATCTTTGGTGAATTTCTGTATTAACATCTCTGAATAGATTGATTAGAAAGATAGGTTGAGGTTATTGAGGCTGGAGGAGATTTAAAGGTAGAAAGGAGAAAGGCCAGGAAGGAATTTGAAAATAAGAATGAGAATTTTAAACTTGAGGCAATACTTAACTGGGAGCCAATGTAAGTTAATGAGTGCAGGGGTAAGGGATGACACAAGTTAGGGCACGGGGTAGCAAAGTTTTGGATGAAGCCAATTTAATAGGGGGGGAGGTCAGCCAGGGAATGGCTTGGAATAGAGGTAACAAAGGCACAATTGAAGGTTTCAGCAGCTGATCAACTGTGGTATAGTGTCTGTCACAGAAACAAAAACAGGCAGTGTTACTAACGACCGAAAAAGTGGTCAGAAACTTACTTCAAGCTCACCAAGGTTCAGTCTGAGACAGTTGGTAAGGACAGGGTTGGAGTTAATGGCTAAAAAACTGAGGTTTTGCTGAGACTGAAGCCAATTTATGTTGTCTACTGAATGCAAATCCCTGAATTCAAGTGATGGTCTTCTTGTTTGCTGAGTCTAAGAAGATTAGTTCGTCAGTTAGCCTGTAGAGAGCACATTCCTTGGTAATATGCAGCATTATTGTGTCTCTCCGTTAGTGTATAAAGGGTTGATACTGAGGCCCCATTAATGGCAATTTGGTGCACAGGGGGCCTCGGTTTGGCCTGAATCTATTTAGTAAGGAACACTCTCGCTGTGGTAGTTCAACATCCGCCATTCAACAGATGGGGTTTGTCACAAAGGCTTGTTAGAGACTTCCTGAGTTGCCTATTTCTTCAGGTAAAGGAAGTCATTCTGGTGGATATTACTTAGGAAGGGATACGGAACACTGAGATGAAAGGTGGATAGTCAGTCGTTTGAACAGATTGATAATTTGAGGTACAGCATGAATGGTTTCAACCAACTTGTGGATTTTCATCAGCTGTTGGATCTGTGCGGGTGTGATGTTTGTGAAAACAGAAATGCTCCCCACTTCCTTTTGCAGTCATTCCCAGGATGCTGGCCAGGCAGCATTTATGGCCCATCCCTACTTGCCCAGACGGCAGTTAAGAGTCAACCACATTGATGTGGGTCTGGAGTCGCATATAAACCATACCAGGTAAGGAAGACAGTTTCCTTCCCTAAAAGGGTATCATATGGGTCTTTCTGACATGTCCGATTTCTTGACATCATGATTGTCATCATTAGACTCTTAATTCCAAAATTTTATGGATTTCAAGCTCAATCTATCATAGAACCTGGGACATTATCAGGTTAACAGTTTAATAATAAAGCTAATAGGTTATTGCTTCCTACTGGCCGAGATGAGTGTAGCTCCAACTACACTCAAGAAGCTTGACACTCTCCAGGACAACACAACCTGCTTGATTGCTCCTCTATCTATCAACTGAAACATTCACTCCCTTCATCACCAATACATAGTAACAGTAGTGTCTACACAATGCATTGGAGCAACTCATCAAAGCTTCTTTACATCCAAACCTGTGGCCTCTACCACCTAGAAGGACAAAGCCAGCAGAAGCTTAGGAACACCCCCCTTTGCAAGTTTCCCTTCAACACAATCCTGCCCTGGTACACTATCACTGTTCCTTCATTGTTACTGGATAAAAATCCAGGAACTCACTTTGTAGCAGCATTGTGTGTATCTCTTGACTCCAAATTGCTGCAGCATTTCAAGAGGCAGCTCACCATCACCTTCCCCAGGGCATTTAGGGGTGGGCAATAAATGCTTTCATGGCCAGAGACATTGGTAACATACTTAGTCAAATGTTGGCTTGATGTCAAGGGCAGTCTCTCTCATCTCACCTGTGGAGTTAAGCATTTTTTTCCATGTTTGGATCAAGGTTGTTTTGAGATCAGGAGTTCAGAGGCACTGGCAAAAACCCAAATGGAGTGTAAAAGTGAGCAGCTTATTCCTTTACTCTGCTAATCAGAGTCCAGTTGCCACCAAATCAGCACACTCCTATACATTGGTACTTCTTGCAAATTGTCCTGATAAATATAAGATGAAAAGCTTGACCAAAATACATGGCATTACTTCAAAACAATTATGAAATTTCAGTAGATATGATAAGTGGTAGCTAAATGCAATTCTTTCTTTATCTTCTTTTATTCCTACCCTTAGTATCCAAACATCCAATGATCTCTAACAAAAATAGAGATTGCTGGCAAAGCTCAGCAGGTCCAGCAGCATCTGCAAAGAGAAATCAGAGTTAACATTTCGGGTCCGGGGACCCTTTCTCACTGGCCCCGAAATGTCAATTCTGATTTCTCTTCACAGACGCTGCCGGACTTGCTGAGCTTTTCCAGGAATCTCTATTTTTGTTTCTGATTTACAGTATACGTTTTATCCAATGATCTGTCTGAATAGCCTCAAAGAGTATCCACAGCTCTTTGGTGTTGAGCACTCTGAAGATTCACAAGCCCTATAGTGAAGAAATGACTCCACATCTCAGGCCTGTATAGCTGGCCCTCAGTCAGAGTCACCCTTAGTTATGGACTCCCCAGTTAGGGGAAATATCCTCCCAGCCTCTAACCCATCTAGTTCCTTAAAATTATTATGTTTCAGTGAGGTCACATCACATACTTCTAAATTCTGATGAACATAGACCTGTTCCACTTGATCTCCTCTCGTTGATCCTATCTGTCAGCCTCAGGAATTAATCATGCAAACCTTTGTTGCACTCCTTCTAAGAATCTCTTCCTTAGGAAAGGAGATCAATACTGCATACAGTACACTAGACATGATCCTATTTGCATGCAATAGACTTCTTCCACTTTTATACTCCAATCCCTTTAAGTTAAAGGCCATCATGCATTTTGCACCCATAATTATTTAGCATTCCTCCTTTATTCATTCAGGGAATGAGGGCATCACTGGCTAGGCCAGCATTTATTGCCCATCCCTAATTGCCCAGAAGACGGTTATCAGTCAACCACATTGCTGTGGGTCTGGAGTCACATGTAGGCTAGACCAGGTAAGGATTGGAGTTTCCTTCCCTAAAGGACATTAGTGAACCAGATGGATTTTTCCCCTGACGATCGGCAATGGATTCTTGGTCATCCTTGGATTCTTAATTCCAGATATTTTTATTGAATTCAAATTCCACCATCTGCCGTGATGGGATTTGAACCCAGACCCCCAGAACATTACCTAGGTCTCTGGATTAACAGTCCAGCAATAATACCACTAGGCCATTGCCTCCCCATAAGTTAAAGCTAAAGTTCTGTGACTTGTGCCCAATGACACTTAGGTCTGTCTAAATACCAACATTTCCCAGTCTTTCACCATTGGAAAAACATTTTGATATTCAATGCTTTTAGTCCAAAGTGGAAAAATCAATACTTTCCCCTATTATATTCCATTTTCCTGCTCACTCTCTGAACTTGTCTATAACCTTTTGGAGCTTTCTCATGCCCTCATAGTTCTGACCTAACATTGTATCATCAGCAATCTTGAATATATTGCACTCATTTTCCATATTAAGTCATTAATTTAAATTATAAATAGTTAAAGCCCAAGAGCTGATCTTTATAGTACCCTACTAGATACAGTTTGCCAATCCATAAAGTAACCATGTATTCCTACTCTCTGTTTTCAGTCTGTTAACCAATCCTCAATCCATAGTAATATTTTACCCCGATCCCCTGGGCCCTACTTTAATTGAATAGCTCCTTATGTGGCACCCGGTCCATTTTTATTTTGAAAATCCAAATATATGACACTCACTGGTTTCCCCTTATCTACCCTGCCGGTGGCAACCTCATAAATCTCTATCAGATTTGTCAAACATTATGTCTTTTTCATAAATCCATGCTACCTGAATAATCATATTATGATTCTTTGAGGGCTCCATTATGATGTTTATTGCACTAAATTCCTAATTCTAATGTTAGGATAACTGATCTACAGTTCAATGCTTTCTCTCACCATCCTTTCTGTAATAGCTGACTTACATTTTTCTACGGGAACTGCTCTCATTGAGTCTGCTCCACTTTTCAATAAGATCGTGTTGAACTTTTGTTTAATCTCAATGTTCTTGTCCACGCCTTTAATCTCTTCATTCCCTGAGATGCCAAAACTCTGTTTATCTCAGTTTTAAAAATATGCAACGATGATGCAACATACAACTTTCTAAAGTAGAAAATTCCAAAGGGTCATAACCTTTGCAGTGACGACATTTCTCGTCAGTTCAGTCGTAAACAATCGGACTCTTTTTCCATGTTCTAGATTTCACAAACAGTGGAAACAACCTCTCCATGTCTACCTTGAACAGCCTCTTTGGGTGGTTGAGACAGATGGTCAAGATGTCCACAGCAAAAGACTGAAGGAGTGTTAATGGTACCAAATGTATCCTCATGATCTGTGCCATTTGCTCCTCCCCCCCCTTTGTCAACAGTATAAAACCCATCATTATCCACTCCCCTTCAGCTCTGGAGAAGTCAACTCAGACTCTCTTTCTTTCTCCACATATATTACCAAACCTGCTGAGCTTCTCCAGCATTTTCCAATTTCATTCACGGAAGGAAGCAAGGTTGGAAAGGCAGGGAATAATGTTGGTGGTAAGTGATGCAAGGAGATTGTTGGGGATGGCCTGATCCATGACTGAAATGATGGGGGAGAGCAAGGTGACACGACACAGCAAGATAAAAGGGTGACTGTGAATATGCATTGGGGCTTTTGCAGGGAGGGAGAGCTTAAGTGTGGATAATAGGGATCTCAGTGAGAGACAACTTCACAGAATTGTCACAGCACAACTGTCCCTTCATATCTGAGCTGGTTCTCCAAACATACAGTGCATTTAGTGGCACCTTCCCTAATCTTCAACTTGTAGCCCTGCACAATCTTTTCAAATAACAACAATTGAAAGCCTCAATTGAGCCTGCCTCCAGACACTCTCAGGCAGTGCAATCCAGATCCTAACTACTTACTGAATAAAAAAAATTTGCAGGTCGCCAATGCTTCTATTGCCAATTGCCTTGTGTAAGTTTGATACATTGAGACAGAGGCTGAAATCTGCAAGGATGAGAAGTCATTCAGTGCAGAGTCAGAGGGATGAAAGCAGTGAAGCTGTCTCATCAGAGAAAAAATGTTTGGTAATCCACGGAACAGTACAGAAATAGGAGGAAAAAGACGTAGGAGGAGGTGAGAGGCTCAAAGGAGAAAAGAGCAGCGACTAAGATGTCATTTGATTATAAGAGCTGGAATATCATCTCGACAGACTGGCTGTGGGAAGAGATGGATCTTACGGTCTGGGGGATGAGGAGAGGCTTCATTCAGGGGAAGGGGTCATGACCCTTTTAGCTGGATTTCTAATAAAGGCCATGACATGGAAGACATCATCTACAGCACAACATGGGGCTGCACAGTGGCTCAATGGTCAGCACTGCTGCTTCACAGGGCAAAGGACCCGAGTTCGATTCCACCCTTGGGCAACTGTCTGTGTGGAGTTGGCACATTCTCCTCGTGTCTGTGCAGGTTTCCTCCGGGTGCTCTGGTTTCCTCCCAAAGTCTAAAGATGTGCAGGGAAGGTGGATTGGCCGTGCTAAACTGCCCATAGATTTCAGGAATGTGTAGCTTAGGTGGGTTATAAGGGGATGGGTCTGGGTGGGATGCTCTGAGGGTCGCTGTGGACTTGTTGGGCCGAAGGGCCTGTTTCCACACCGTAGGGGGATTCTATGATCTACAGTACAGTCCGAATTATTGGCCAACCAGTGCAGGGGCATGGAGACCACACATGTCCTTTCTTCTTCTAATAGCCATGATTCCTTTGTCCTTCAACACACCGGCTGCCAAAGAGGGGTCCCTATTGGTGGCCAGGCACCTCTCAAAGGGTTAATTACTTCTCAACCTTTGAGAGCGGTTAATGTCCGCTGCTTAGAGTAATGCAGCCACAGAGAGGCTGATGTGGATATCACCATTAGCCACAGCTAGGTGCAGCACTGCTTTTTTTTTAATGATGTGGGCTTCAATCAAAGACAAATGGCACTGTTTAAAAGTCTCCCAGTAATGAATCCTGTCCGACGACGAGATGAGAATTTTCGGTCTGATTTATTGTTGTCACTGCAAGCTGATCAAGGTCATTGTAGAATCTCATTTCTCAAGTACCTGCTTCTTCCACATGGGTGACATTTGGCGTAAATGATGCTGAAAATGGCAACTTTGAGACATAAATCCTCTGATTTCATAGTGTAATGAATTTTCTAAATGGAGGATTTCTGTAATAACAGTCAACTCCTGAGGAAATGGACTTTCTTTCCAAAGGCTGGTACAATTGTATTTTTCTGACTTTGCAACAGCAGCTGAAGCTGCGGTGTGAGAAACATTACTTTACTTTTTACCCGCAGACAGAGCTCATCAAATTTGCTCCCTCATGCGTCTCCTTTCGAGGTAAAGATTTCAGTTTTGGGCACGGGGTGGGGGGAGAGCAGTGGTCTGGCAAACGGAGCTAGCTGTAACACTGACTTTTTTGCTTCGGGAAGTTTGGCAGGCCAGATGGTAATGAGAAACTTGGATTGAAACAATCAATAATAGAGCTTGAAAGACTATGAACTCGTGCATTCTTCCTCCTGGCTAACTTTCAGACATACCCTTCTGGAATCATTTTGATTAACAAAGCTCTGTTAAGGCTGAATGCCTCCAAGCCTTTCCGCAGCAATCACAATTAAAACAGAGACAACGAGGTGCAGGGCTGGATGAACACAGCAGGCCAAGCAGCATCATAGGAGCAGAGAGGCTGACGTTTCGGGCCTAGACCCTTCATCAGAAAAGGGGGAGGGGAAGGGGGTTTTGAAATAAATAGGGAGTTAGGAAGGGGATAGGTCAGTCCAGGGAGGACGGACAGGTCAAGGGGGCGGGATGAGGTTGGTCGGTAGGAGATGGAGGTGCGGCTTGAGGTGGGAGGAGGGGATAGGTGGGAGGAAGAACAGGTTAGGGAGGCAGGGACGAGTTGGACTGGTTTTGGGATGCGGTGGGGGGAGGGGAGATTTTGAAACTTGTGAAATCCACATTGATACCATTGGGCTGCAGGGTTCCCAAGCGGAATATGAGTTGCTGTTCCTGCAACCTTCGGGTGGCATCGTTGTGGCACTGCAGGAGGCCCAGGATGGACATGTCGTCTGAGGAATGGGAGGGGGAGTTGAAATGGTTCGCGAC
>NW_025973280.1:0-255 GCF_021869965.1 Rhincodon typus
CGTCTGCGGAACAACAAACCAGCTCGGCGAGCCAACCAACCTCAACAGAAATGAAAGAAATGAGAGAAATTTAACAAAATTTCACATCACAATTACCCTCCTTTTTGCCTCAAAGCAAATAACTGTGATTAGAATTAATGCAGGATTTGATTTCACAAATTCGCAAGTGGTATAACGATCTCCATTCGCTTTCAGTGAAAAGGGTGAACAACGCAACTTGCCTGGAACATGAAGCAGCAGTGCAGCCTGCTTACG
>NW_025973280.1:265-599 GCF_021869965.1 Rhincodon typus
GCAGTTGTTTATTGCGAACCGAGCGTCGGTGTTCTGCAAAGCGGTCCCCGAGCCTCGCTTGGTTTCCCCGATGTAGAGGAAGCCACACCGGGTACAGCGGATGCAGTATACCACATTGGCAGATGTGCAGGTGAACATCTGCTTGATGTGGAAAGTCATCATTGAGTGCAGCCTTTTTCGAAAATCTGATCGGGGTGTTTGTCAAAATGAAGGCAAGCAGCCGGGGTGTGCCCACGATTTGCTGCGTCGTCACTATAATGGTCTGAATCACAATCCCGTTATAGCTCTTCCTAAAGTAAGTCAATTCCCCATTGCTTGGGGAGAAAAGACACCA
>NW_025973280.1:1099-3106 GCF_021869965.1 Rhincodon typus
AGACCGGGAGAAAGATGGAGTCAGTGAGAAGTATTATAAACACCCGATGTAGGCTGCTAGACCTGACTTAGAACCTCCTGGTAAATAAAAACTGAAAGAAATGTGGATGCTGTAAATCAGAAACAAAAACAAAAAGTGCTGGAGAGCCTCAGCAGGTCTGGCAGCATCTGTGAAGAGAAATCAAAGTTAACGTTTCAGGTCCGGTGAACCTTCCTCAGAACTGATAGTAGCTCGGAATGTGTTGGTTTGTATGTGGAAGGTAGGGTGACAGGAAGGGATATGGAGTAAACGATAGGTGGGGATAGAACCCAAAGAGAGAGAAGAACAATTGGACAGATAAAGGAGTGGATCACGATCTGGCTAGGAGGATGAATGGTTGTTAATAGAGACTGGTAGTGGCCAACGATAACAAGGCTTGATGTGTGGGGAAGGGGTCTGGGACATGAGAGAGTTCAGGCCCTAAAGTTATTGCACAGTTACCTGGATGATACATCCTCTCACCCAACTTCCTGTAAAGACTCCAGTCCATTCTCCCAGTTCCTCCATCTGCATTGCATCTGTTCCAATATAGGCCAACTTCGAGAAGGGAGCATCTGAAATATCCACATTCTTCTTCAACCGAGGATTCCCCAGCACCATTGTTGACAGGGCCCTCAGCCAGGTCCAACTCATCTCCCGCACTTCCACCCTCCCCTCCTCTCTCCCCTCCCGCAACAGCGGTAGGGTTCCCCTTCTCCTTATGTACTATCCCACCAGCATCCACATCCAGAAGATCAGCAGCCGCCATTTCCTCCATGTCCAATGAGATGCCACTACTAGACACAAATACCCCTCCCCTCCCTTTGTTACCTCCTGGACACTCTCATCCACTCTTCATTCACTGCCAACAACCCCCCAACCACCCCCTCAACAGCCCCACGGCACCACCCCCTGCAATCGCCAAAGCTGTAACACCTGTCCATTTACCTCCCCCTTCCTCAGTAGCCAAAAGCTCAAATATACCTTCCAGGTGAAACAGCATTTTATCTGCACTTCCCACAATCTAGGCTATTGCATTTGCTGCTCACAATGTGGTCTCCTCTACATTGGGGAAACAAAGTGTACACTGGGTGACTGCTTTGCAGAACATCTATGTTCTGCTGACAAAAAAAAAACAAACTTTTTGTTGTCTGCCACTCTAACACACCACCCTGTTCCCTGGCCAACATCCCTGTCTCAGGATTGCTGCAGTGCTCAAGCGAAACTCAGCGCAAGTGGAAGAACAGCACCTCATTTTCTGCTTGGGGACTTTGTAGACCTCCGGACTCGATGTCGAGTTCAGTAATTTTAGGGCCTGAACTCTCCCATGTTCTAGCCCCCAACCCCACAGACCAGGCCTTCTCAATAGTAGTCTGCCATTACATGCTATCTGTTGTTAGGAACTAACAGTCCTCATTAACAGCTATTCACTCTCTTAGCCAGATTGTTATCCACTCCTTTGTCTGTTCAGCTGCTCTTCTCTCACTTTGGGCTTGATCCTCACCTAACATTTACTCCTTACCCCTCCCCCAACCTATCTCCTGAATATAAATTGACGCTTTCCTAGATACCATCAGTTCTGAGTATGGGTCACCGCATGCACAGATTTCTTTCTGTGTGTGGGTGTTGGGGAGATTTGAAAAGGGGGACTTGCACACAGCAAACTGAAACCAAGATATTGTTTGTCTTTTCTAGATATCAGTCTTGGTCTGACCGTGATAGTTGTCTCGTGAATTTGTTTTGCAGGATATTAATTGAGAATAATTTGCAGACCGGGATCTGAAAACAAGTTCTAACAGAGTCGGTGGAATCATCAGGACCTGATTATCATTGGCATTTAACTGTGGAAGGAAAAAAGCTTTCCATAACTCACTGGACAAAACCTTCTCTGAAGTCTCACTTCATCCATGCCCTGACTTTGGATCTTTCACTAATTTCTCTCCCTTCAAGCTCTCTCTGAGTTCATCTTGTCTGAGACCCACCTGATCC
>NW_025973280.1:3606-9170 GCF_021869965.1 Rhincodon typus
GATAATTCTCCTTGGAGCTGTGAAGGTTAAGCAGTGATTTAGTCCAGATGCAGTTTTGTTTCCAGGATATTTAATTTGCAGAGAAAGACAGAGAGAGAAATTATTAACATAGTCACAACTTCTGGTAACCACTTTCAGGTAATTGGCAAATAATGTGGGGTGAAAATGTGAAAATTATTTCATTCAGTAAGTTCTGAGCAACTGGAATTGTCTGAACGAAAGCTGGATGCTGATTGAGCAGTTATTCTCAAAAGAGATTTGGAATTTAACTTTTTAAAGAGAGATTTGGAGGGCTATGGGCAAATGGCAGGGAAGTTGGGACAGATTTGCAGCATTTCCAAAAGCAGCCGGATGAACAGCGTCTGTGCTCTGTGATACCATGAAGCCCATCTCAGGGCAGAAAGAGGGATGCTTCCGCCACTCACCTCCTCACAGTAGGACCCGGAGGATTGATGGCAGCTCTGGACCTATAGGAAGAGAGTGGGTGTAACCGGGAGCAACTGGTTGGTTATCCAGCCAATGGGAGTGAATGAGGGGCAGGCTAGCAAGACAACATGTAAGCATGAACTGTGCAGGTGCAGTGTTGCCTCAGTGAGTGTGAAGGGAGGTGATGGAAAAGGTTGGGATGGGAGGAATAGAGAAGACCGGGAGAAAGATGGAGTCAGTGAGAAGTATTATAAACACCCGATGTAGGCTGCTAGACCTGACTTAGAACCTCCTGGTAAATAAAAACTGAAAGAAATGTGGATGCTGTAAATCAGAAACAAAAACAAAAAATGCTGGAGAGCCTCAGCAGGTCTGGCAGCATCTGTGAAGAGAAATCAAAGTTAACGTTTCAGGTCCGGTGAACCTTCCTCAGAACTGATAGTAGCTCGGAATGTGTTGCTTTGTATGTGGAAGGTAGGGTGACAGGAAGGGATATGGAGTAAACGATAGGTGGGGATAGAACCCAAAGAGAGAGAAGAACAATTGGACAGATAAAGGAGTGGATCACGATCTGGCTAGGAGGATGAATGGTTGTTAATAGAGACTGGTAGTGGCCAATGATAACAAGGCTTGATGTGTGGGGAAGGGGTCTGGGACATGAGAGAGTTCAGGCCCTAAAGTTATTGCACAGTTACCTGGACGATACATCCTCTCACCCAGCTTCCTGTAAAGACTCCAGTCCATTCTCCCAGTTCCTCCATCTGCATTGCATCTGTTCCAATATAGGCCAACTTCGAGAAGGGAGCGTCTGAAATATCCACATGCTACTTCAACCGAGGATTCCCCAGCACCATTGTTGACAGGGCCCTCAGCCAGGTCCAACTCATCTCCCGCACTTCCACCCTCCCCTCCTCTCTCCCCTCCCGCAACAGCGGTAGGGTTCCCCTTCTCCTTATCTACTATCCCACCAGCATCCACATCCAGAAGATCAGCAGCTGCCATTTCCTCCATGTCCAATGAGATGCCACTACTAGACACAAATACCCCTCCCCTCCCTTTGTTACCTCCTGGACACACTCATCCACTCTTCATTCACTGCCAACAACCCCCCAACCACCCCCTCAACAGCCCCACGGCACCACCCCCTGCAATCGCCAAAGCTGTAACACCTGTCCATTTACCTCCCCCTTCCTCAGTATCCAAAAGCTCAAATATACCTTCCAGGCGAAACAGCATTTTATCTGCACTTCCCACAATCTAGGCTATTGCATTTGCTGCTCACAATGTGGCCTCCTCTACATTGGGGAAACAAAGTGTACACTGGGTGACTGCTTTGCAGAACATCTATGTTCTGCTGACAAAAAAAAACCCAAGCTTTTTGTTGTCTGCCACTCTAACACACCACCCTGTTCCCTGGCCAACATCCCTGTCTCAGGATTGCTGCAGTGCTCAAGCGAAACTCAGCGCAAGTGGAAGAACAGCACCTCATTTTCTGCTTGGGGACTTTGTAGACCTCCGGACTCGATGTCGAGTTCAGTAATTTTAGGGCCTGAACTCTCCCATGTTCTAGCTCCCAACCCCACAGACCAGGCCTTCTCAATAGTAGTCTGCCATTACATGCTATCTGTTGTTAGGAACTAACAGTCCTCATTAACGGCTATTCACTCTCTTAGCCAGATTGTTATCCACTCCTTTGTCTGTTCAGCTGCTCTTCTCTCACTTTGGGCTTGATCCTCACCTAACATTTACTCCTTACCCCTCCCCCCAACCTATCTCCTGAATATAAATTGACACTTTCCTAGATACCATCAGTTCTGAGTATGGGTCACCGCATGCACAGATTTCTTTCTGTGTGTGGGTGTTGGGGAGATTTGAAAAGGGGGACTTGCACACAGCAAACTGAAACCAAGATAGTGTTTGTCTTTTCTAGATATCAGTCTTGGTCTGACCGTGATAGTTGTCTCGTGAATTTGTTTTGCAGGATATTAATTGAGAATAATTTGCAGACCGGGATCTGAAAACAAGTTCTAACAGAGTCGGTGGAATCATCAGGACCTGATTATCATTGGCATTTAACTGTGGAAGGAAAAAAAGCTTTCCATAACTCACTGGACAAAACCTTCTCTGAAGTCTCACTTCATCCATGCCCTGACTTTGGATCTTTCACTAATTTCTCTCCCTTCAAGCTCTCTCTGAGTTCATCTTGTCTGAGACCCACCTGATCCCTCAACCTTCTTCCCATTAAACAACTAACTAATATCTCCAGGAAAGGAGGGGGAAGCCCCAAGGCTACATGGTGGGATGGGGTCATATTACACATGCTCTTCACACATGAAGCACAGCCCTGTGCCTGTGCATTGGTCTGCTCTGACATTCAGAGGCCAGTATAATCGTGCAAAAGTGGACTGTGCTCTGGGCATGCTCAGGATTGAGAAGGAAGCCTTGAAGTAGAGGAAGTAAATAGAGAGATGAGTTTGGATTTCAGCCCAGGGAGAAAGAAATGTATGTGGGACTGGGATGAACAGGTTTGGGGAACAAAAGAGGAAACGATATTCCATACAGACCAGAATTGTTTGAATTCCATCCTGTACTGACAGTGATGAGTTCTCTTATCTTTACACGTTTTTGAAGGGAACAAATTTTCAGATAGGAGTCTTAAACTAAGTATCAAGAGCTGAATTTCATCAGTCTCTGACTGTATACTGTAGCATCGTGATGTTAAGGCAGACTGTGTACTGAGTGTAACAGTGTTTGCTAGGTTCTGGAGGGTATAGGATTGGCTGGTAGACAGTAAATAGGGTCATTTCCAGCTTGGTGACATGGTACTAGTGGCGGTGCCAGAGGGTCACTGCTGAAGCCATAGTCATTTAAATCGATATCAGTGATTTAGACAATGGGAACAAGTGTAATGTCTCCAGATTCACTGACAAGACTACATTGGGTGGGAGAGATAGCTGTCGGGACAACCAAAGAGGCTGTAAACAAATATGGGATAGCAAGAACTGCAGATGCTGGAGTCAGGGTCAACACAGTGTGGAGCTGGAGGAACACAGCAGGTCAGGCAGCATCAGAAGAACAGGAAAGTCGACGTTTTGGGTCAGGACCCTCATATTTTCACACTGTAAACAGATATGGACTGGTTCACTGAGTGGACAAGTAATTGGCAAATGGAATATAATGTGGAGAAAAGACCATGTGTGGCAGAGATTTACACACTTGGTCAGTGAGATATTAAAATCCCCATTCCCTGCTCAGTCCACGTCCCAGAGCTGGTGAGGTTTCCTCCCTGAGGGAGGGCAGTTTTCTGATTGGATGTTATAACATTGCAGCATGAAGATACTGAGTATAACAAGGTTCACTACATCACATCACATCACCTATGTTGCTGTCTCTATCATGTGAATTATAATTTAAATGTTGGCAGATGAAAATCAACGTGGTGAATTGTGATGTTGGATGCGGTCTACAAATTTGAGAGGCATAGATATTTTGGAAAGGTCAACTACGAGAGGGCACAGCTTCAAGGTGAGAGGGGGAAAGTTTAAGGGAGAGGTGCAGAGAAAATGCACCATCAGAGGGTGGAGGGTGCCTGGAATACACCACCAGTGAAGGTGGTGGTAGCAGGCATAACGATGTTTAAGGCATTTCTTGATAGACATGTGAACGGGAGGCGAACAGAGGGATAGACACCGCGCATGGGCAATAAGTAATGGATCTAAATAAGGATGGGGAACTGTCTCAGGCTTGGTGGGCCAAAGGGCATGTAATTGTGCTGTATTATTCTTTGCAGGAAGAACAGAAAAATAGAATGTTCCAGTTTAAAATGGCGAGAAATTATGAAACACAATTGTCTGGAGCTTCCGCTCATCTTGTACACAAACAACAGAACGTTATCGAGCCAACGATTGAAAGACCCAAGGAAACCAACTCGCACTGTTAATCCTAGCAACAGCCAGTGAACACATCCCCATTCTGTGCCCCGAGCAAAGGCCTGTGAGCTCATCCCCATTGTGTTGCCCTAGCAACGGCCTGTGAACCCATCCACAAACTGATGCGCTAGCAACAACCTGAGAACACATGCCTGCTCTGTTCTCCTAGCAACGACCTGTGAACCCGTCTCCACTATGTTCTCATGGCAATGGCACGTGAACCCATCCCCACGATGTGCTCCTAGCAACAGCCTGTGAACACATCCCCACTGCGTTCTCCTAGCAACGGCCTGTGTACCCATCCCTCTTATGTTGTCCTAGCAACAGCCTGTGAACACATCCCCACCGTTCCCCCAACAATAGCTTGTGAAGCCGTTCCCCCTCTGTTCCCCTAGCAACGACATGCGAACCCATCCCCATTGTGTTACCCTCGCAATGGCCTGTGAACTCATCCACAATCTGGTCCACCGGCAACAACCTGTGAACCCATGCCCACTATGATTTCCTAGCAATAGCTTGCGAACCCATCCCGACAATGTTCTCCTAGGAACGCCCCCCAATCTGTTCCCCTAACAACAGCCTGTGAACCCATCCCCACTATGTTCTCCTGGCAATGACCTGTGAACCCATCCCCACACTGTTCTCTGAGAAATGGCCAGTAAACCTACCCCAAAAATTTGCCCTAGCATGGCTTTTGAACCCATCCCTACTCAGTTCCCTGAGCTATGACCTGTGAACACGTCCTTGCTCTGTTTCACTTGAAATGGCCCGTGAACCCATCCCCACTCTGTTCTCCGAGCAAAGGCCTGTGAAACTATTCCCAATCTGTTCCCCTAGCATGACCTCTGACGCCATCCCAACTCAGTTTCCCTCCCAATGGCGTATGAACCCGTTCGCATTCTGTTACCGTAGCAACAGCCTGTGAGCCCATCCCCGCTCCGTTTTCCTAGCATGACTTCTGAAGCCATCGCCACAATGTTCTCTTCGCAACAAGCTGTGAACCCATCCCCACTCTGTTCTTGTAGCAACGGCCTGAGAATCCATCCCCAAACTGTTCCCCGAGCAATGGCCTTTGAACCTAACTTCATCCTGTTCCCGTATCAACGGCCTGCCATAGCTTCCACACTCTTCCTCGAGCCATGGTCCATGAACATGTCTTTATGCTGTTTCACTAGAAACGGCCTCACTCGGTTCACGTTGCAACCACCT
>NW_025973281.1:0-3832 GCF_021869965.1 Rhincodon typus
ACTGGAGGCACAGTTATAGGGAGGATTTGCAGGTTGCACTGTGTTTCAGGGTTTATTTACAAGGAGCTCTACATTTGACATGTAATTTTCATGGGGCTCTGTCTTTTATTGTTTCTTACTGGGGGCTCTGTTTTACATTTTAATTCCTGAGGAACCTTTCTTAGGTTATATGTAAAGTGGTCTCTGTGCTTGAGAGTATAGCTACAGGTAGCTCTGTTTTTATAGTTTGTTTAAGTGAGGTTCTGCGTCGGAGATCATTTACAGAAAGCTTTGTGTTTCAGGCTTCATTGTATATAAACCCTAAAACACAGACATCCCCGTCAATGAAGCTCTGTGTTTTAGGGTTTATTTACAGGGGGTTATGTGCCGGGTGTTCTGTGGTTTTCATTTTACTTCGTCAGGGACCTTTCCTCGGGTTGATTTAAAGGGTCTCTGTGCTTGACAGTGTTTTTACAGGGACCTATTTTTTACCGTTTGTTTAAATGAGGCTCTGCGTCGGAGATTATTTCCAGGAGGCATTGTGTTTCAGGGTTCATTTACAGGGATGTCTGTGTTTTTGGGTGTACATACACGATGCTGTGTGTTTTTGGGATTATTTACAATGAGTTCCGTGTTTTACAGGTTATTGAACGGGGTCTCTGTTTTAGGGTTTGTTTGCAGGAGGCTGTTTATTTATAGGTAGCTTTGTCTTTTTCGGGTTATTTGTAAGGGGCCCGGTCTTACGGATAATTTACTGGTGGGCTAAGTGTTGGGGTGTAATTAAAGGTGCTCAGTGTTTCCGGATTTATTCAGAAGGAGCCCTATGTTTTACCTTATCCTTTCTGGGCAATGTGTGTGAGAGTTCATTTAAAGGGGTCTGTGTATTTGAGCGTATAATTACAGGGGGCTCTGTTGTTGAAGTTTGTTTAAATAGGACTCTGAGTTTTAGGGGTTATTTACAGTGAAGTCCGCGTTTTACGGCTTCTTTAAAGGGTTCTCTGTGTTTGAGGGCCTCTGTGCAGGCGGCTCCGTGTTTGAGGGCCAGGAGTACGGCTGAAGCTGGGTTCCGTTTGGGCCTGAGGCTATGGTTAGTGTAGGATGAGGCTTGCGTTAGGGCTGAGAGTTGTGGTTTGGTTAGGCTTTGGGCTGAAGTTAAACTTCGGGATTACGCGAAGGTCAGCGTTCGGGCTGAATCTCGGGTTAAGGTTAGGGATATTTCTGAGAGGAGGGAGAAAGAAAGCAGCTTCGCATACCCAGAGCCGGAGGGAGAGCAACTGCGTATTCTAGAGGAGACTCGGGATGTATTGTAAACTTAACAGGTCAAATAGTATTACAGATTCATATGATCCCAGTACCAGGAGGCACTGCCACAGAACTTACCCGCTAACAATGAGGAATTTGCCTGGTCCAGGCAAGTATTGAAGCACTGTCAGAGGAACAGAACTGCTGTAGAGCATTATAATCAGAGAGTCAATACTGAGGTAGCGCCTCATTGTAAGAGGGTCAGAACTGAGGAGCGCCTCACATTTATAGGGTCTCTAATGAGGTAATGCAGCAACACCAGAGCGTCAGAACTGTTGGGGTGCATTATTGTGAGAGGGTCATGACTGAGGTAGTGTCTTATTCTCAAAGGGTTAGACTTGTGGGAGTGTCACACGATTGCAGCAATGTGACAATGTCAGACTGAGGCACTCCCTCATTGTCAGATAGTCAGTACTGTCAGAGCTTCAGTACTGAAGCAGTGCCTCATTGTCAAATGGTCCGCACTGAGGTATTGCAGCAGAGTCAGTGGGTCAGAACTTTGGGAGTGTATCAGTCATAGGGTCAAGACTGAGGCTGAGCCTTTATCTAAATTCTTACTGAGTGAGTGCTACATAACTAAATTACATTTTTTTTTAAAAAATGAGGCATCGGCTGAATGTGATCCTCTGACAATTGTGCACTCCTTCAGTACTGACACTACAACATAGAGGGACAGCCTCAAGCGGAACCTCTGACAATGAGGCATTCTCTCAGAGCAATAATCTTTAATTGTAAACTAATCTGTAATACTATTTGACCTATTAAGTTTACAATACATCCCGAGTCTCCTGTAGAATACGCAGTTGCTCTCCGTCCGGTTCTGTCTCTGGGTATGCGAAGCTGCTTTCTTTCTCCCCGTCCCCAGAAATAACCCTACCCCAAAACATTAACCCGAGATTCAGACCTATTGTCAGAGAATCACATTCAGCCGATGCCTCATTTTTAAAAATTATGTGATTTAGTTACGTAGCACTACTCCAATAAGAATTTAGAATAAGGCTCAGCCTCAGTCTTGACCCTATGACTGATACACTCCCACAGTTCTGACCCACTGACACTGCTGCAATACCTCAGTGCGCACCATTTGACAACGCTAACCCTTGCCTGACCTCTGAGCCTAACCTCAGGCCAAACCCTAATCCTAACCTTCACCTCAGGCCTGACACAAACCATAACCCTCAGCCGCAGCGCTCACCTCTAACCCGAGCCTCAGACCTGCACAAAAGCCCTCAAACAATGAGCCGCCTGTAAATATACCCTCAAGCACCCTTTTCAATCACCCGTAAAACGCGGAGCTCACAGTAAATAACCCTAAAAAACAGAGCCCACTGTAATTATACCCTCAAATACACGGACCCCTTTAAATGAACTCTAACACACATCACACAGGAAGTCGAAGGTAAAACACAGGGCTCCGTCTAAATAAATCCGAAAACACTGAGCACCTGTAATTACACCCCACACTCAGCCCACCTGTAAATTATCCGTAAGACAGGGCCCCTTACAAATAAACTTTGAAAAGATAGACGTACCTGTAAGTAACAGACCCCGGTAAATAAACCCAAAGTCAGAGACGCCTTTCAGTAACCTGTAAAACACAGATCACTCTAAATAATCCCTAAAACATAGAACACCATGTACAGATACCTTAAAACACAGACACCCCTGTAAATGAACTCTGAAACACACAGCCTCCTGTATATATTCTCCGACGCAGAGTCTCATTTGAAAAACTGCTAAAAACAGAGCCGCCTGTAAATACACCCTTAAGCACAGAGACCTCTTTATATATAACCGAAGAAAGGTCCCTCAGGAAATAAAGTTTAAAAGACACAGCCCCCAGTAAGAAACCAAAGAAGACCGAGTCCCCTGTAAATAAAATGTAAAACATAGACCTGCCAGTAAATAAACCCTGAAACAGTGCCCCCTGCAAATCCTCCGAAAACTAAGCCTCCTGTAAATAAACTCTCAGAGGCGACCCTAAAACACAGAGCTTCCAATTAATAAAGCCTAAAACACAAGCCCACTGTAAATCAACACCAACTAACACAGCCCCCAGTACAGCACGGCGAATTGTTCGGATTGAGATAGTACATCATAGTCTGAGGCAATGCCTCTTTGACAAAGAGTCAGCAATGGGGAGGTGTAGTGTTGTCTGAAGGTCATTGTTGAGGTAGCGCCTCATTGTAATAGGGTCAGAGTTGAGGGAGCGCCTCAATGTACTCGCGTCAGGACTGCGGGAGGGCCTCATTGTCAGCGACTCAAGACTGAGGGAGCGCCTCATTATCAGCGGGTCAGGATTGAGGAAGCGCCTCATTGTCAGCGGGACAGGACTGAGGGAGTGCCTCATTGTCAGCGGGACAGGACAGAGGGAGTGCCTCATACTGAGCGGGTCAGGACAGAGGGAGCGCCTCATTGTCAGCGGGTCAGGACTGAGGGAGCGCCCTATTGTCAGCGGGTCAGGACTTAGGGAGCGCCTCATTGTCAGCAGGTCAGGACTGAGGGAGCGCCTCATTGTCAGCGGGTCAGGACTGAGGGAGCGCCTCATTGT
>NW_025973281.1:3842-9169 GCF_021869965.1 Rhincodon typus
CGCCTCATTGTCAGCGGGTCAGGACTGAGGGAGCGCCTCATTGTCAGTGGGTCAGGACTGAGGGACCGCCTCATTGCCAGCGGGTCAGGACTGGGGGAGGGCCTCATTGTCAGCGGGTCAGGACTGAGGGAGCGCCTCATTGTGAGCGGGTCAGGACTGAGGTATTTGAAGTAGAGCAAAGAAGGGTGTGGGTCCTTTTATTCTTTTAAAGTTAGAGAATGCCAGAAAGATTATCAACCCAACATGATTTGACTGGGTTGGGAATGACTTAATGACAGCAGAAAGTTTAGTAGGCTTGTTACCGCAGCTGGCTCTTGAGATTTCACTATTGCCGGTTTACTCATTCTTTCATTCAATTTCACGGAAGCGCTATTTTGAAAGTAGCGTTCTTAAAAGGAACGTGGACCCAATTCAATATGTATCTAACAGAGACGTGGTAACGCAGAAAACTTGTTTGATGTCCCGCAAGATATTTAACTCCTGGGAGACGTTTGTTGAGGGCTAATTAATATTCTATTTTTTCATAGTTTCGGGTGACACGATGGATGGGATCGTATTGTTCTGAATAGATTAGAAAATTAACACATACTCAGGAATTGACTCTGATGTAGACACAAGTTTGGACACTGTTAGCAACACGGGTTCAAACTGTGAAATGGCAGTAATGGGGTGCAAGGAACATTTCAATTTCGTCTCCCTTTATTTGTGAAAAGTACAGCATGATGGCAGTTTTATGAATGAATGAATGAAATGCGGTAATAGTAAACACAGTACGCTAATGAGTGGTCAGTAAAGTTATGAATGAATGAGAGCGCGAGAGTGGTCATATAGAGCGCTTGAGGGTGCATTCGTCAAGAGGATCTTTAGTACAACAATAAAGAGGCTGATGATATAGCGTCACACAAAAACCACAGTAAACGATATTTGAAGGCGATTGACCCTGTATTACTGAAGACACGCCAGCCAGACTCCGGAAGCCTTGTTAAGTGCTAACTGATATGAGTAAACAGGGCAGACCACAGGATATTCAGGGGCAAAAGTTATAAGATAAGCAAATGACCACATGAGCGAACTGGTACCACGTGTTTGAATCCGACTGGTAAATATGTGATACACAACCATTTCATCTCACTGACTGCCTATTAATTGAAAACCGGAGGAACTGCAGATGCTGCAAATCAGGAACAAAAACAAAATTGCTGGAAAAGCTCAGCAGGTCTGGCAGCATTTGTAAAAGCCAAAACAGTTAACGTTCAGGGTTTGTGTACAGGGTGCTCTTTGTTTTGGATTTTTTACAGGGGGCTCTGTTTTAGGGGTTCTTTTCAGAGGTCTCTGTGTTTTCTGGTTTCTTACTGGGTTCTCTGTCTTTTGCATTTTACTTCCCGAGGGACCTTTCTTAGGTTATATTTAAAGGGGCCTCTGTACTTGAGTGTATTTACAGGGAGCTCTTTTTCGCGTTTGTTTAAACGAGATTCTGCGTCGGAGATTACTTACAGAAGGCTTTGTGTTTCATGGTTCATTTACAGGGATGTCTATGTTTTAGGAATTATTTATAGTGATCTCCGTGTTTTACAGTTAATTGAAAGGGGTCTCTGTCTTCGGGTTTCTATACGAGGTCTGTGGGCCTTTGGGTTTCTGTACTGGAGACTCTATGTCTTCGGTTAGGAGTAGGTCTGAAACTAGGTTCGGTTCAGGACTAAGGCTATGGTTATTGTAGGGATGAGGCTTGCGTTATATGGCTGAGGGCAGGTGTTAGGGCTGAGGCTCGAGTTAGAGGTGAGGTTCGGGTCAGCGTTGGGACTGAGGGTTATGGTTTGGGTTAAGCCTGAGGTTAGGATTTGGGCTGAGGTTGGACTTGGGGTTCACATGAGGGTTAGCGTTTGGGCTGAATCTGGGGTGAGGGTTACGGCTGGCGTTATTTCTGAGCGCAGTATGGAAGAAAGCAGCTTCACACACCCAGAGGAAGAGCTCGAGTGAGATAAACTGCGTATTCTACAGGAGACACGGGAAGTATTGTGAACTTAACAGGTCAAATAATATTACAGATTCGTTTACAATTAAAGATTATTGTCCTGAGGGATGCCTCATTGTCAAAGGGTCTGCCTGAGGCTGTCCCACCCTGTTGTAGGTCAGTACAGACGGAGTGAAACATTGTCAGAGGGTGAAATTCAGGACTTTACCATTTACTGTATAAATCCTGCCTTGGTTTGACTTTCCAAAGTGCACACCTGTATCAGTATACAACTGTATTTACCAATCCTCAGCCCACATCCCCATCTGATCCACAAGCCTCTGTAAATTTTGATTATCTTCTTTGCTATCAATGACATCTCCGACTTTTGCATTATCAGTCTGAAGCATTTTAGTCTAACCAGCATCAAAAATCAAGTCATTTGATAAAGTTGACATTTTTGACTTCTGTAGTGCTCATCTCACTGAAATAAGCATATTTTGTCAAAGCAGCCTCAAAAGTTATGTCCTTTGGTGAAGTTGAGATTTTAGTCTTCTGATATGCTTAATTCGCTGAAATAAGCATGTTAGACAAAACAACATCAAAAGTTTAGTCATTTTGTGAAGTTGAGATGTTGATCTTCTGAAGTGCTTACCTCATGAAATAAGCATTTCATTCAAACCAGCATCAAAAATTAACATTTTTGGTGAAGTGAGATATTGGTCTTCTGAAGTGCTTTTCTGAGTTAAATAAGCATGTTCGTCAAAACTGCATCAAAAATTAAGTCAGACGGTGAAGTTGAGATTTTTGATTTCTAAAGTGCCGATCTCACTCAAATAAGCATGTTACTCTCAACAAACATCAAAACTTAAGTAATTTTGTGTAGTTCAGATTTTGGTCTTCTGAAGTGTTTATCTGACTGAACTACGCATGTTCGTCAAAACAGCATCAACATTGAAGTCATTTGGTGAATTTGGGATTTTTGATATTTGATGCTGGTTAGACTAAAATGCTTATTTCAGTGAGTTAAGCACTTGAGAAGACTAAAATCTGAACTTCACCAAATGACTCAATTTTTCATGTTGTTTTCAGTAACATGCTTATTTGAGTGAGATAAGGTCTTCAGAAGTTAAAAATCGCAACTTCACCCAATGACTCAACTTTGGATTTTTTTTTTAATAACGTGCTTATTTCAGCGGAGTTAAGCAGTTCAGAAGGCAAAAATCTCAACTTCACAAAATGATTTAATTTTTAATGCTGGTAGGATTAAAATTGTTATTTCAGCGAGATAAGCATTTCAGAAGACAAAAATCTGAACTTCACCAAATGACTCAATTTTTGATGTTAGTTTGACTGACATGTTCATTTCAGCGAGTTAAGCACTTCAGAAGATCAAAATCTCAACTTCACCAAACGACACAATTTTTGATGTTGTTTTGAGAAACGTGCTTATTTCAGCGAGATAAGCATAGCAGAAGACCAAAATCTCAACTTCAAACAGACACTCAACTTTTTATGCTGTTCTGACAACATGCTTATTTCAGTCAGATAAGCAATTCAGAAGAAAAATATCTTAACTTAAATAAATGACTAAATTTTCATGCTGAATTGACTAACAGGCTTCCTCCAGTGAAATAAGCACTTCAGAAGTGAAGAATCTCGACTTCACCAATCTCGACTTTACACAACTTATGATGTTGTTTTGATGAACATGCATATTTGAGTGGGATAAGCACTTCAGAAGACCAAAATCTGAACTTCAATAGATGGCTCAAATTTTGATGTTGGAGTGATTGCAGGCTTCGTCCAGTGAAATAAGCATTTCATAAGTGAAGAATCCCGACCTGACCAAATGACGCAACTTTTGATGCTGGTCGTATTAAAATGCTTCTTTCAGTGAGTTAAGCACATCAAAAGGCCAAAATCAGAACTTCACAAAATGACTCAAGTTTTGATGTTGGTTAAACTAACATGCATATTTGAGTGAGATAAACTCTTCAGAAGTCAAAATTCTGAACTTCACCAAATGACTCAACTTTTGATGTTGTTTTGACTAACATGCATACTTGAGTGAGATAAGCACTTCAGAAGTCAAAACTCTCAACTTCACCAAATGACATAATTTTTGGTGCTGGTTGGACTAAAATTCTTATTTCAGCGAGATGAGCGCTTAGGAAGACAAAAATCGGAACTTCTCCAAATGACATCATTTTTTGATGTTAATTTGACTAATATGCTCATTTCAGCGAGTTAATCACTTCAGAAGATCAAAATCTCAACTTCACCAATTGTCACAACGTTTGATATTTGACTAACGTGCTTATTTCAGCGAGATAAGCATAGCAGAAGACCAAAATCTCAACTTCAACACGACACTCAACTTTTGATGCTGTTTTGACGAAAATGCTTATTTCATTGGGAAAAGCACGTCAGAATACCAAAATCTGAAATTCACTAAATGACTCAAATTTTGATGTTGGATTAAATAACAGGCTTCCGCCAGTGAAATAAGCACTTCAGAAGTGTAGAATCTCGACTTCACCAAATGACTCAAGTTTTGATGTTGGTTAGACTAACATGCTTATTTGAGTGAGATAAGCCCTTCAGATACCAAAAATCTGAACTTCACCAAATGAATCAACTGTAGATATTGTTTTGACTAACATGCTTATGTGAGTGAGATAAGCACTTCAGTAGGCAAAAATCGGAACTTCACCAAATGACTCAATTTTTGATGTTAATTTGACTAACTCGCTCATTTCAGCGAGTTAAGCGAATTTAGTCAGAAGACTAAATCTCACCTTCACCAGATGGCCGAACTTTTGATGCTGGTTGAATTAAAATGGTCCTTTCATCGAGTTAATCAACTCAGAAGCCAAAAATCTGAACTTCACCAAATGACACAATTTTTTATGTTCGTTTGACCAACGTGCTTATTTCAGCGAGATAAGCATATCAGAAGACTAAAATCTCAACTTCACCAAAGGACATAAATTTTGATGCTGGCTGGACTAAAATGCTTATTTCAGTGAGGTGAGCACTATAGAAGTCAAAAATCTCAACATTATCAAATGACTTGATTTTTGATGCTGGTTAGATTAAAATGTTTAATTCAGTGAGTTAAGCACTTGAGAAGACTAAAATCTGAACTGCACCAAATGACTCAATTTTTAATGTCGTTTTGACTAACATGCTTATTTGAGAGAGATAACCAATTCAGATGTCAAAAATCTCAACTTCACCAAATGACTCAACTTCAGATGTTGTTTTGACTAACATGCTTCCGTGAGTGAGATAAGCACTTCGGTAGGCAAAAATCTTAACTTCACCAAATGACATAATTTTTGATGCTGGTTGGAATAAAATGCTTATTTCA